>NC_085139.1:103376031-103581409 GCF_024139115.2 Armigeres subalbatus | reverse complement strand
GAAGTTATTACGTATTGCCTGAGTACTTGGCCTCGTCCGTCGTGATGACTAGGGCATCGCCCTGGAGCGATTGGCGCCTACCCTAGACTTCTTTACCCTCATTCGCCTGGGCCTTCTTTTCGGCCCTTGACGTCTTCGGTTTTTCTTGTTCTGACAGGGTCCAGGAGGCGTCATCCCCTATTTCCCTGGTCTGGTGCGGCTGAGAACTTTCAGCCTTCCTCCCTTACCACCGTCTTTCCTGAGTGGCCGGACCTTTCCAGGTCCTTCCTCCCCGGTTTTGGAGGTACCTGGCGGTTCAGCCCAGCCCCACTACCCTTGTTCGGGTAGTAACCCTCCGCGTTTTGGAGCGGCCCCAGGAGCTATCCCCTGAGACTGTCTCCCTCGTTTTTGTGTCTGCTCCTTTGGAGCAGTCACCGACCCTGAAATACTTGAGCCTCAGTCTGGGTAGACTTTGGTTCCAGTCTTCGCTGGCACGCCCTCGGTCGATTCGACCTTGCCGAGTCCGCGAACTGTGGCCTCGTCTGGGTAGACCTCGACTCCACCGATTTCACGGGTTTACACTTGGCCGTCCCACCGCCCTCTCCAGCTTGGCGTCCAGCGTCGACTGAAGTTTCTGCAAGCTCTCTTGAGGTCCTGCTGATATTATGCTTCGATGACGAAAGTCGATGATGGCGTCCAGCATTGTCGCCACCTCGAAGGCCGAAAGCCCATCGCGTTTGCGGTTCATCGCCTCCAAGCCATGGGCCGTCAATAACCCCACCGGGTTTTTTAGCGGAGAGGAAAGTTGAGTGGCCCACGCTGGCGCTGCACCGAGCTGCCGACTATTGCCTCTGGCCTCCTAGGGGAGACCTGAACAACCCACCTCTTGTGAAGGTCGTCACACTACTACCACTAATTGAAGAATTGACTTGGTTTTCCATTTTGGTCCCACAGAGTTGCTCGGAAAGAGGCCCAGCATGACGCGGTAAGGGACAATTACTGTGGAGGTGCCCAGGTACAGGCTCCGTTAAAGACCTAGCTTATTATTTCACCCCCTGGCCATCCCTCGGCACGGGTCGCTTGACGCCTTGGGATTAGGGTTAGGGACGATGATCCCGTCTAACTGGCAGGCCATGGGAGGGGTCCAAGCCCTTGGACAAAGTCCCTGCTGTCCCTATAGCCCCATGTGTGCCCTCGCCTTTCTATCATCCTTTGACCACCTAGACGTCACGGGCTGCGGCTTTGGTTCTTCAACCACGTACCAAAGCTCTTCACGGGTCAAGAGCATCAGTTTGGAGAATTTGCTCAACGCTTCCATCCCGTTATACACACTTTTTCGACTCGGCAAAGCACACGCAACTAATGCACCGCGGAAGCACCGCCGAAAAAGAACGAGCCGAATCACGCACAACTTTGCACCGAAAAAAACGACGAGAAAACACTTTTCCTCGGAACTTCTACCTGGACACAACATCTGGAGACCAGAGACAGGTTACGATACGAATCACGTCGTTCGGAGGAATAAAACACCGGAAAATACGGGACAATCGGAGACTACCAAAAAGCACGCGGCGTCGTTGCGAAACGTTTTATATTTGACATTTACCTTCAACAAAGTATTAATAACACAGGTATGGTATGAATTCAGTAATGCGCGATCTTGGGGCGCAAGGTAGATGATAGAAGGGCGCACCGTTGTACTCACTAACAAATACGGTCTTACTGTTGAGGTCACGTAACTGTCATAGGTATAATCAAGTGGTGGAATTAAATGGAATTGTACGAATTCTTTTACATTCCACATTCCACTGAAAGCTCAAAATAGTTTTTTAAATCTATTTGATGCTCAGCGTCTCATGCCCTGTATTGCGCTTTGTTCGGTCGAGACAAGCGCGATCATCAAGTCGTACAGTGCGTGTTTTAGTCGTCACGAAAAGGGTAATATACCGAATCGGTCTTCGAAATACGTTAGACACATTGCGTTTTCGTCTTTGTATCGTCATGAATATGGCGTCGTTTACAAGAAATAAGTCTTCCAAGGCGATTTCTATAAATGTCTTTCTCAACATCACACTATTCCTTTTCAGTGCGTTCATGGAGATGAGAGGATTTCTGGTATCTTGTAGCAATGAGTGTCAAGATAATTTTCCTCCCTTATCCTAATTGACTGTGAGGACGTGGCCGGAATTGTATTGATCATGAATTAAAGAAACTTGAAGCATGTACAGAGAATAGCTTTCTATTCCCAAAAGACTATTCAATTGGTAGCTAGTAGCTACGATGTGTACAGTCAATAAAGCTAATTTAAGCTAAGCTATCTTCGAAGCTTTCTTCAAAAATTCTTTCAGAATTCTTGAGGAAAACTCTTAAGGTATTTTTGCGAAAAATTTCTGCTGAATTTTTAAAACTTCTCCGAGAAATTCCTTTGAAATTACCTGAGAAAGTCGAACACCCAGTGATATCCGCGTTCATTTGAGATTCTCAACTGGAGCTTTGACGGGAGCATCTATGGTGCAACCAAGAGCATAGTAAACAAAATCTCTAAACTATAAAAGAGATAAGTCGGTTACACTCTGAGTATGGGCAGTTGAACTTTCTTCATTCATACAGATGGTTACGAAAAGATGATGGTCCCATTTAGGTAGGTTTTCCAATGTGGCGAAATATCTAAAAATCTTTTTCAATAAAAAGAATGTATGCTACTAGTTAGCAATAAATTTACACGGTCAAGTTTTGGAAACTTGCTAAGCCTCAATGATTCTGCTTTCAAAGCGGCTATCTATTCACAATTTATTGTGTTTTCTATTCGATATCGATAACGACCGCACCAAGGATGGAATTGTTTACAAAATACAACGACCAAAACGTCGGACAGATACTGAGCCTCGAGATACTTACGAATACCCCGGAAAGCGTGCTTAATTTATGGTACCCGTTTCAAAACATTCTAAATGCCATCAGAAGTATGCGTAACAGTAGATTAACAACGGCTCGCGCGTTTTGTGCCGTGAAAAGTGAAATTCACGCACGAATTCTCGGAACACAGCGTCGAATGCCCATTCAACAACGCTTATAGGTACATTGAGAATGACACCGCATGGTCTGACTGAAGTTCACCCAGGTTGGATTTGAACCATTTGAGCCGGCTCTACCATGGTTGGCTCTTGTGCTCTGATGCAATTTGTCGAAACCAGCAACAGGAGCAGCATCAACATCAACCTTTTGAACAATTCATTCTCATTAGGTGGCAGCTGTTGCTGCTGCGCCACAAGTTGTCACTCGTAGGCAGATTCACACCAAGTGAAAAATTGAGCTATTGCTCATTCCATGTGAACATGCATTCACAATTAATTTTTATTCACATGTGAACGACCAGGAACGATCCAAATTTCCGCGATCATCCTCTTGATTCAAAATCTAACAATTTCGAGAATTTCACCGCAGCGGAGGCAGTCTTCCGAGCGCACAGAACAACAAAACCGTCGTTTAATTTGGAAGCGCTAAAATTAGCGACCCCCCGACCCGGATTTTTTAATAAAAGTTGGCAAAGGTTAGCCATCGATGGCGTTAGGATCGTAAATCAAGCTGGGCGTTCTTCGGGCTGTTATTGTCGCCAAAATAAGCATCATCAATGTCAAAGTTGACCCTGAACCGCCAAACAAATGAACGTTGTTTAATTTACTTTCCTTCCAGTGAAAGGAAGATAAACGCTCAGAACGCATTCGAGTGAAGAACTGTCCTAATGAATCAAAATTCACATAAAATAGAGTAATAAAAAATCAGAACGCAGCTAAAATTTGATCGTTAGATGCTGTTGCATTCAACTTTTAATGACGGGCATTCTCTACGGGCCATTCTTTTCATTTCCACAAGAGATTTTGGGTGTGACTATTCCACTAAAAAAAATCCCTCTCGAATTTGGAAAACTCCTCGATGAATTTAGAAAAATACACTCGGGTGTTTGTGAAAATTTTGCAAGGAAGTTGTCAAACGGTTGGACACAAACCCAAAGAATTTGTATAATGGTAAATACGCACTCAAGCATTTGTAAAATTTATTCCGGGAAATTTTTGGAATCCAATTGAGATTTCACGTTTTCACATTTTTTCCTCCTTTACTGCTTGTTTTCCGTGTTTTTTCAGAGATAATAACTTGTTCTTGAGGGATTTTTATCCAAAAACAAATTTTACATAGTTTTTTTCCTGAGGAAATCTTAAACATGTTCAAGAAATTTTTTTAACCCAGAGAATTCTCTAGAAGCCGAAATCGATAAACAAATTAAAGAATAAAAATCCGGATACACTTTGCTCAGCTGCGGAAATAAAACCAGCAAACATCCGTCCAATGGAACGCAGCATGATTTTGCAGCAGACTCACAGCCATGCAGCACAGCAGCTAACCAAAAATAAAATGTGCCATCGCGAAAATCTGCGATAAGCTCGGGTGGCAGTCCACATATTTCTATTTTTCGCAATTTGCCGAGAGCACTAATTCTAATATTGTACAGTGATATATATTTGCAACAATAATAACTCTTTTGCTGTTTTTGTTTTCGGATGTCTTTTCCCCCTCAGCAGTATCACATGGCTTAACCTTGACAACTGTCGAAAGTCAATCAAAATTAGTCCGCGTGCTGCAGCAAAGCATATGTAGATAGGAGGTAAACATAGGCTGGTAATTTGATGTTTACTGCTTCCCGGCTTCGTAACTCAATATCAAAGCAGATCGGTCAAACCAGGCACGGCGGATGTCTACCATGCGGATGGTCTCATCATCGGATAGGCTACCAATATGCATGTACGCGATTTTGTGATATTTGCAGATGCACATCATTACACAACTGCGTCCGAAATGGGAAAAATGGACATAAAACCATTAAATTATTCTACCAATATTCCATATCCAATTATGTATATGGTTATTGGTTAAATCCCTAACCAAATAATTATGATTGAATCAAATCGATCGATCGAATCAATTGAAGGTAAGCTCAAGCAAGTGTTATAACAAATTTCGTATACGCACACACAGACATCGCTTTAATAAATCAAACTGAATCGATTGATGTTCGCGAACAATTTTGAAAGGTAGAAATATAAAAATGGCATGGTTTGATTTTTACTTGCTTTGGGATAAATGCAAATAATTTGTTTAAAGTTTAAACAAATATTCATATTGGAAAAGGCTGTTCATCCATCCCCACTATAAAAGCTATACATCGAAAATACATATCAGTATAAAGAAAAAAAGGTTCAAGACAGTACTTTTGACCACCCATTTCGAATGAATTTATTCCAATATGTGAATCATTTACTACAGTCGCATGTCCTCGACGGTTTGATGACGCATCTGTCACCGCCACAACCGTCACTCCCTCTCATCGTCACCATCGTCGTCACATGACTGGAAGTGATTTAACGACCGGACTACATATATCAAAATTGCAAATTTCCCATCTGAACATGTGATCACGAAGCAAAATAAACAGTTTGTTTACTCTTGTCCAGAAATGGACTGATTTTTTTTCCATTCCACTTTTCATGTTTTTTTTACTCTAACTAAAGGGTCGTACACTAATTACGTAAGCACTTATGGAGGAGGGGGGTCTGCCATTTTATTACGTTCCATATAAATAAAAAAAAACATTTGTTTGGGAAAAATCTTACATGAGGGGAGGGGGGTTGAAAACCCCAGAAAGAATGCTTACGAAATTAGTGTACGGCCCCTAAGTTGTTCCTCCTGGAACTTGGTCTGCTTCCATAGATGGAAGGGGATATGACAATTATCCATGTGGACTTACATCTTGGAAGTCATTGCAAACTAATTTCCAACATATTCAATTTGAATAAGGCCGATACAAATATTAAATTTATTTTATGTCCGACGGCTCTTGGAAGGTACGAGGGGGGGGGGAATAAAAAAATAACAAGGAAACAAAAAAAAGTCCAAAATGCAATTATTCCGTGCAAAATTTAATGAATTTAATGAAATATTAATTAAAACAAAGAATATGAATATTTGTAACATATTTTTAACCAGTAGTGAATTTAACACAAAATTTTATATAAATAAAAAAATACTGAAACTTATTTCTGAAGAAAATTTGGTTTTTGTTTTTGGAAAAGTGCAAGTTCTTGCACAGGTTCGGAATTGCAGACTTCCCGGGCTACATATATGGAATACATAGGTGAAGTCTGAAGTAGAATCGGTGGAGCACATCATATCAGCATGCTCACGTTCCTAAAATGATTGGAATGCCATGCTTATTAGCGGCATAGTTATGACTTTGGACAAACCCATAGACAGGATACAGGACGCGAAATTCACCCATGCAAGAAACATGCACGGGTGTGCATACGGGGTCATTGTGGCTCATCTGAGGCACGATCGGAGATGTCTTCTCAGGTGTCTGGTTGCAGATAAGAGTTGAAGTTCCACTTTTACTAGCAGACCTTACGAATTTTGTTTCGCCTAAAATTAATTAGTTTTCGAGTTATGCAGAAATTTATGCTTCATTTGCATGGGAGCTCATCTTTCCAAAAGGGGGAGGAGTTTCGAACTACCACTGAAACATATTTTTCCTTCCAAAACCTCCATTTTCTTGATTCATTCTCGAGCTATGAAGAAACTGGTGTTCCATTTGTATGGGAGCCTCCCCCCCTTCTATACTAGCGAGGGGTCACGAATCATCTTAAGAACCTTCCCCGACCCCAAAAACCTCTGCATACAAATTTTCACCTTGATCTGTTCAGTAGTTTCCCTGTCTATAAGGTGCAGACCAACAGAAATTCATTTTTATCTATATAGATAGATAAAACATTCTTCCAAACAAGTTCAAAAATAAACTCTATTACTCTGTGTTTACGTATAGCGATGGGTATTGTTACATTGTTACATAGGCTATACGGCACTGGGATTGGGTTCTATCCTTGACTTGGGCCCAAGTTTGATTCTTAACGACTTCGTTTATTTCTCTGTTAGGTTTCCGTCGCCAGGATATATCAGGTCTGCCTCTGCTGCGATGTCCGGCCAGATTCCTGTCCAGCGCTTGCATGCAGATTTCGTCTCCGCTCTTACGTGGTGTGAAGCCGGCCTACGTCCATTCACACTGTGGAGTTGCTGTTGATATTGGATTTCGATGGCATTGTCGATGGGGCTCAGCATTCCAGTTGTGAGGCTACCAGGCCCGAGCTGTAAAACGTAGACATCGGCTGATGCATACTTGCAACTCTATATGAACTCTGCTAATACGCACCAAGTCTCACTGGCGTATAACATCACAGATTTCACGTTAGAGTTGTGTATTCGAGGTTTGGTGCAAGGGCCTGGGCCGATTGGATGTTCTATGTTGATCTTGGTCCACCACCCGACGTTGGCTGGATTTGGTTTTCGACCTTCTCCACTGTTTGTCCGGCTACCGTAGAGTTGGAGTTGTTCATATAAAGCGATTTGGTCTTGCTGACGTTTATGAGTGGGAGTGTTCGACCAGGTCATTCAGTTTACTCTACATGGTAGAGCGCTCTTACGTTGGTAGAGCAGTATCATCTTCTAAGTCGAGGTCATTCGATTGCTCTATGGTGGTGGGCTGCTAGAGCGGCCCTTGATTTCGTCGATTACGATGAGCCAACGTTTAAATTGATCAGTTAGATCGGTGAGTGACTGACATGTCACGTCTTTCTCTGCCATCCACAAATTTGTCCTTGCTCCAATCAGATTTCGTGGAATATCTTAGAGGAGGCGATTATCGCCGGTTGTTGCGGCTTTCCCCCTTGCATTGTCGGCTGGGGAGTCGTACTTGCTCCTCCCGTCTGCAGCAAGCGTTTGATTTACTTCTCAGGAGCTGCTTTTAGTTGGCAGGACCAAGATTAATACATTACTAGGTTTCCAATCTGCCAAATTCATGGAAAAGAAGAAGGCGGGGTGGAAAACTCATTTCTAGTGCAAACAAACTCGCTGGCTCTGCCATACTTAAATCCAAGATGGCTGAATCGTGAATCTGGCAGATTGGAGAACCGAGTAGTGGGCAGGACTAGTGTTTGGATTCTCTAGAAATAGATCAGCTGAAAACGGAGACGGTGCCTTCTTGAGTCCGTAATAAACGCAGAGGTAGCTTCGCGTTTGACTATCATCTTCTAATTGACGAGATCCGACAACGCATTGCTCAGATTCAGCGTCTGGAGGAGAGGCTCGAGCAACGAACCAACAAAGATCGACTAGAAGATCTGAGAAGAACTGAGATCGTTCGTTGAAGAACTTGGAACTCGGGTAGTGCATGTTCTGGAAGGTAGCAGTGTAGAAGAGAAGTGGGTGGCGAAGAATGCTTTTATCGAAACCGGCGACTTGGGTGAGATGCGAAAAGAATGGATTACGCGACGGAAGATTTAGGAGCGTAGAGTAGCAAAGACTGAGAAACAGGGAGGACCAGAGGAGTAAATTACGAGTGCCGTCAACGGTATGTTTATCTGTAAGTGGGAGTCGGGCGCTGCTGAAAACAGGACAGTCGGGCATAGGTGGACATCCTGACCGATGAAGAAAGGATGGCTCAGCATCCGGAGATTATTACCTCAATTACTCACTGACTTGGACAGCTAAAATGTTGGTTCGAGCACTTCAAGTCTCAGCCATCCGACGCATGAAATCTAAAGAGGCCCTCAAGGTCGATCGGCTTTCGGCAGAGGTGTTCAGGGCTGACCCTATTCTGTCTGTGCGAATGTTGAAGCAACTATTGTGCAATATCCGCTCCGCATCATTCTAGAGCAGGTTGAAGTGTCCCTTTATTTGCTAAATATTTATTGACTGCGGAGGGGTTCATATTGTCTGAATTACGAAAATCTGTGTGGCGCCCATTAATGCAAGCGATTTACAGATAGGGTCGTAGCTTCACCGACCCCATTCACATAGTCGCTGATGTGAAGTAAAGACGTATTTCATCTCCACAGTTACTTCTCATCGTAATCCATGAGGTCTTGGTAGGTACGATTGACCTTGAGCTGTACATACCTTGAGCTGTTTAACAGTTGATTTTTTGTGAAACACCTAGACGCTCTTTTCTGCGGAGTGGGCTCCATGAGCTGCCCGTATGCTTCTTTGGGACGTCTTACCATCAACGTCAGCAGGACCATGTTGAGTGTCATCGAGAACAACCCCTCAAAGTAGTCGAACGATCGAAAGATTTCAATATCTTGATAGTCTGATATCATCAGATTGCAAAATTGGGATCGACATGGAAGCACTAGTCAGAATGGCTACCTTCGCGAGTAGTCGAAATATTTGGAGACCCAATCGGATTGGATTTATACACGCACCAAAATTCGTATGTTTTACTCTATCGTGAAACGCACATGATGTCTAAAATTTATAATTTCGACGATAACAGTTGGATATCGTGTGCCGAGCAACCGATAAATACTGAATACCGATAACAATAGATGTTCGAAAGCGTGGATGGAAATGGGTCGGTCATATATTGCAAGAGATCTTGGACGAATATAGAATATTTATGCCGATGGAAATATTTGCTCGTAATTTCACTTTAAATACTCTTGGTGACAAATGTATGGACTATAAATGATATATTTCGTGCCAAAATAAAAATAAACAACAAAATACATAAACAAATTTTTTTTTTCGCCCCCTCGATATTTTTGGAAAAATGAAGGGGGGAGGGGTGACATAAAATAAATTTAATATTTGTATCGGCCTAATTAACTCTAATATAACATGTTTGCTTTTCTAAAGGCAAACACAATACGAGAACCCACAAAACATACTTTTCACAGAAATGTCTCCGCTATGAAAAATGTTGATATATTCAAGAAAATAATATTTCCGGGTAAGATGTTTTCTAAGAAATGTTTTGCCTTTCTCGTACAACAAAGATGTACCGAAAGGCTATCATTTCACTCCAAAATCGAACTTTTTACAGAAGTCTCGGAGACCCATGATGTTATATACCAATCGACTCAGCTCGTCAAACTGAACAAATGTCTGTCTGTCCGTGTGTATGCATTTTTGTGTGTGGATGTGTGTGTGTGTGTGTGCACACGAAAACCGAAAAACATTAGTCACCTTTTCATATAATAATTCTTAACCGATTTTCTCGCAACAAGTTGCATTCGACGGGGGACAAACTCTAGTTGATCGCTATTGAATTTCATAACGATTGCGCATTCCAAAATCCATTTTAATTCACCGCGTAGTGATACCACGTGATACTGCCTTTCTCGCATTTAGTCAAGACACCAACCTTATATGGGGCATACATGGTTCGATGTACCATTTTCTTCATAACTTTTAAACGCAAAAGTCGATCGTCATCAAATTCAATAATAATCAACAAGGCTTTGTCCCCCGTCGAATAAAACTTGGTGCGAGAAAATCGGTTACAGATTACTATACGAAAAATTGTTTTTCCTAGCTTTTGTGCACACACATACACACACATACACACATACATACACAAGGACAGACAGACATGTGCTCAGTTCGCCGAGCTGAGTTGATTGGTATATAACACTATGGGTCTCCGAGTTATACTTCCGAAGGAACTTTTGAAGGAGTTCCTTGAGGAATTTCCGGAGGAATTCCTAGAGGAGCTTTCGGAGGAACTTCCGGAGGAATTCCTGGAGGACGTTATGCCAAACGACATTATGCCATGCGACCTTTATGCCAAAAGACTTTATGTCAAATGACCTACCACCCTTCCGGAGAAATTCCTAGAGACGCTTCTGGAAGAATTCCTGGAGTAACTTCCGGAGAAATTTTTGGAGTAACTTCCGTAGGAATTCCTGGAGTAACTTCCGGAGGAAATCCTGGAGAAACTTCCGAAGGGGTTTCTGGAGGAATTCCTGGAGGTAAATTTATGAAGAATTAACGGAGAAATTTATTAATAGCTCTTATAGAATTTCTGAACTTCAGGGCATTTTTTAAAGAAATTTAGAGAAATTGATGTGGGAACTTCCGGAAGCATTCCTGCATACATCTCTTACCTGAGGGGCTTCCGGACGAATTCTATGAGGAATTCCCGAAAGAATTCTTGAAGAAACTTTCTTAGGAAAGCCTAATGAATTTTTATGAAAGTTTTGTAGAAATTCCGGGAGGCATTCTTGGAGGAACTTTTCGATGAAAACATTCGTAACTAATTACTGGTAGAACCTTCGAAAGAATTTAAGGAACTTACGGAGGTATTCCCGGAGAAACTTCCGGAGGAATTCCTGAAAGAGCTTCCGGAGGCATTCCTGGAGCAGCTTCCGTAGGAATTTCTCGAGAAACTTCTGTATTAACTTCTGGCGAATTTCCTGAAGCTACTTTCAGAGGAACTTTCGGAGGACTTCCTGGAGGTGCTTCCGAAAGAATTCATGGAGTAACTTCCGGCGGAATTTCTGAAGGAGCTTCCGGAAATACTTCCGGAGGAACTTCCGAAGGAATTCAGGGAGGAACGGCCGGAGCGATTTCTGGAAGAGTTTCCGGAGGGATTTCTGTAGAAACTTCCGGAGGAACTTCCAGAGGAATCTCTGGATGAACTCTCGGAGGCATTCCTAGAGCATCTTTTGGCATAATTTCTGTACAAATTTCCGTAAGAACTTCCGATGGAATTCTTGGCGGAACTCTCGGTGGAATTTCTAGAGAAACTTCCAGAGGAATTCCTGTAGGTGCTTCTGGAAGAATTCCTGGAATAACTTCTAGAGGGATTTCTGGATGAACTTCTGGAGGAATTCCTGGAGGAACACCGAAGGAATTCCTGGAATAACTTCCGGAGGAACTTCCGAAGGGATTTCTGGAAGGACTTCCGGAGGAATTCTTGGAAAAACTTTCGGAGGAATTCCTGGAGGAATATCTGGAGGAATTTCTTAATGAACTCCACAAGGAACTCATGGAGGAATTCCTTGATGGACTTCCCATCAAACTCGTGGCGGAACTTCCTACGAAATTCCGTAGAATTTTTGACGCTTTTAATTAGCTCTCGCCAACCAACGTCGCCACGCTGCCGCCGCTGATCACCACGCCGCCTCCGCTGACTGAAAATGATCTATTACGGCGCCGCCGGTAAACTTTCAATCGGCGCACAGGTCTAATCTAAACCAGCCTTCATAAATCTATTTAAGCATGGTAATCAGAGTCGAGGCAGTCTAAGGCTCAAAACCGATCAATTAAAGACAATAATAATTATTATTATTTAGTAATGATAGTATGGATCGTTTGGTAGAAGGATCGTTCGGTTGAAAGTTATTCGGTCAAAAGTCATCGAAAGTGACATTTGGCAAAAAAAATTCAACACAACACACGATGAATTGGTCATTTGATCGAAATGGTTATATGGCAGAAAGTATGGTTTGGCTGCAACGGACGGCAGAAAGGGCCATAGTCATTTGACCGAAAATGTCATTTGACGTAAAGGGTCGGTCATATGACTGAAATTGTCGTTTGGCCGAACAAAAGTGGATGTGAAACATGTGAAGTGATAATTGAGAAGCGAGAAATAAGAAATGCGTAATGATGAGTGAATAGTGAGAAACAGTGTTGTAAAATGTCATTTGCATTCGTTTGTATAATTTTCCCAGAACTTGTTTCAGAAGGTAGCTATCAATTCATGTTGTATGACGAACTTATAGCGGTTAAATGGGCCTACAACTTTGTCTAACGAGACTTTGCTGTAAATATGTAATCTGGGGCGTGGGAGGCAAAATGTCATTCAAATGACATTATGCCAAATGACACGTGACATTTTGGAGAGTTTTCACTCTCCAGCCTTTGATGTTATACTTAGAGCAATGTACCCTTGGACAAAAATATAACCCTACTCAAGCGTTATGAGTACATTCAAAATTATGGAATAAATTTTGCTTCTAAAGAAAGTTATGAGCAAATTAGTCAAATGACATGCAGATGACATTTTACAAGCCTGGTGAGAAACCTCACTACGAAAGTGAGAGTCTAACTTCTCCCTTCACTCGACTAACTTTTCACATCAAGCAGTGAGAAATAAAGAGTGAGAAGTTTGAAGTGAGGCGTCTACTCATTTCTTGCCACACATTTCACACTTCGCACTTTTCTATTTTCATGGGAAGGGAAGTGAAGAGTGAGAAGTAAGTAATGAAAAGCGTGAGAATTTCTGACTGCGCACTACTCTTTGCTCACTCCTCATTTATCATTTTTCACAATAAGAAATGAGAAATGTAGAAGCGTAGTAGAACTGAAATGTGTAAAGAGGAAAGTGAGAAATTAGAAGGAAGAAAGAAGAAAGAGAAAGGAAGAAGAAGGATGGAAAAGGGAAAAAGGAAAAGAAAAAAAGTAAGAAGGGACAAGGAAGAACGAAGAAAGCAATAGGAAGATAGGAGAAACAAAAACGAAGAAAAGGAAAAGGAAAGAAGAAAAAAAGACTCCATCGCATGTGGCATTCACGAAGGACTGCGGCTTTAAATTTGGCCAAAGTAGAAAATTTATGCTCGTTATTTTCTCAACAGCATGTAGATATGGCTACATAAAAAAATCTGAGGAGGTTTACATCTGAACTGGGAGGTTATTCAGCAGTTTTTTCACCAACCAAATTCAGTGTATGAGAAGCCTCATCGGCCTTCTGACACACAAGATCGTCCTTTTCGGAGGGAGTGGACCAGTTGGCATAACGCCGTTTGGCATAACCGAAATTTGGCATAAGTGTGAACAGCGTCAAAAGTGAGAGTTATTTGGCATAACGGACAATTGGCATAACTTTTTTCTGTTTTCTCTATATGTGATGTGATGCTGAAAAAATAACCGGAATGGTGAATATAACACCGATCAAATATAATATTAAAAGACAAGCATGAGCCAGGTATAAAGCAATAATAATCGTTATGCCTTCATTGAATTCCTAGTTATCCCAGTGAAAAGCAATGAATAATGTGTTTCCCATTGGCGGAGACAAAAGTGGGGAACCACACGATGCAATCACACTCTTGTTCTTAAAGGCTATTGTTCTTGCGCCAAGTAGTGCCCACCAAATAAAAATAGATAACGCTACCAGTGGTGTTTTCTACTTTAAAAATAACGCATCCATTGGGTTGCGTATGTCCGGCTTAAGGCAATAGTGGATATGATTACTGCTTTAAATGTAGGCGTTTGGTAATGGAAAATGTGATCCCTTTAAAAGTAGGTACTTTTCCGGATTAAGGCAATGGCGGATGTTATCGCTATATTAAAAGCAGACGTTTGCCTAAAGGCAAAGGTAAATGTGTTCCCTTTTGACGCATGCCGGATTATGGCAATGGTGGATATAATCTCTTCTATAATAATAGGCGCGTGCCCGGTTGAATGCAATGGTGGATTTGATCCTTTTTTAAGTAGGTGCTTGTTCGATTTAAGGCAATGATGGATTTGATCCCTTATTGGAAAGTCAATGGCGGATATGATCCCGACTATAACGTCATATCAAAATTATTTCAACATATGTTATTATATTATACTAATTTTCAATTACTAAACTGCCGTAATACGCATATTTGTCCCATGTTTGCTGGGATTCCTATGTACATGGGACAGTTATGCGTAGAACGGCAGTAAATTTGTTAGAAACTTGGTGCAGGATGTTGTTAAAATATCTAAATTTATCACAAAATAACATATTTTGTTGAAAATTTATAACAGAATCAGATACAAAATTTAAACAGGTCGTAATAGATTGTGACCAACAATCATAAATTTTTGTTTCTATCTGAACAACATTGTATAAAAAAATATGAAACTAAGTCCATTGCAAATTAGGCAAACTTTATTATCAGCGTATTGTGATCTATATGGCTGGGAGATTTTGCTACATCCAGTTTATTGCCCACTTTTGGGTAATTTGGTGTTAAGTATTTTTTAAATCATATTATGATAGAATCTTGTTACACAATTTGAAAGATAATGGCTATTAAGAACAAAATTTTATCAGAATAAGCTATAAATATCACAATGAGTTAAAATTGTGTTCAGTTTTTTATGCTGTGTTCAATGGTGGAAGTAATCCTTTCTTTGAAAGTAGGCGTTTGCTCGCTCTAAGCCAATGGTAAGAATGTGACCTTTTCTTAAAAAGTAGGTGCTTGCCCAAATTAACGCAATAGTGAATGAGATCGTTTCTTTATAAGTAGGCGCTAGCCCGGATTAAGGCAATTGTGGATTTGATCCCTTCTTCGAAAGTGAGCGTTTGTCTGAAATAAAGCGATGGTGAATGTTATTTATTTTTTGACGTAAACTACGTCTAAGGGGAAGCCTCGGATACAGGGTGCAAAATGAAAATTTACAAATTGGGGACCGTCACGAAATCATGTAAGATTTCAAACGGTAATAGCGACTTTATCTTTCGACGGATTTTCGAGATTTTGGAAACTTTCCACCAATTTGCTAATTCAATTAAAACTATTCATTATCAACGGTAAAGTATTGAAAATGTAATTTCTTTCCAAGTCGGGTGAAAAATTCAGAAATAATCAATCCAGTTCATAAATCCCGAACACGGACATCAGATTGCAGTAAGGTACGGGCCTTTTGATCCACTGCTTCGTTTTCCCTGTGTATAAAAAGCCCCGTGTTTCGCGTGCGCGCGTCATTTTCATTCTGGATTTCATGGAAAGCGGACCAAGGCGTCCAGAAGCGGTCCTACCGACAACGGCTGTGGTGGTGCGGATGAAAATTTTTCGTTCGATGGTGGTGGCGCTCGTGGCAACAGCAGTACATCTTTACATCCGTGTTACAAGCTGCATTTTTGGATCTGGCAATTAACGGCGTGCATAGAGCCGAATCATCAGATGGCTGTCGCGCAGTCCAGTAGTTGTTGTTGGTGAGGCACATAAGTGGAATGAATCGGTTCTTTTCAGAACCACCATTATGTTTGGGAGGAAGGTTAAGTTGAATTAATTGGTCTATAGTGCAACCGCTAGGAACTAGAAAATTTTTCAGTGAAATATTCTAGCGTGATTCTGAGCTCAATTATATGATGTTTGTCTAACACTTAACTACTCTTCTTGCTGTGGATTTAATTTTGAACAATGATTCAGTGATTGATAAGTGATTGGAAAAGTTGATATAAGACGAACTCTTTTCATAGAACAAAGCATAATTGTTTGGTATCGGTAGCGGAATCATAGCATTAGTGCCGGTCCGAGCGCGTCAGAAGGAGAAGCTGCAAATATGTATTAGCATGGATGGAAATAAAACCTTAAACAAGTAGCAGGCTACCTACTAGAATTATAATCTTGAGGGGAAATTTCACTTGACTGTTACTGCTATCCACGCGAATAATTTTCGGCAGCATCTTTTTATAACGCGCGCTTGTGATTCTGCTACCGATGGAAAACAATCTGGCATCACCAAGCAATTAAGTTTCACTTTAAACAAAATTCATCTCGCCTCAAGTTGTGACTTAAGAGCTACTTTCTCTGATGGTAGCCAACCCAAGCAACCAGAAGTTCAGATAAGAAGGGCTATTTTGGCTTAATCAGCTCTCATTTTAAGTAATTTTTTGTATGGTGGGAGCGTAAAAGTGAACTTTAAAGTTCCGTTAAGGATACTTGGAACTTGATGTGAACCATAGTAAACCAATTAGTTCGGTTAAGAGTAAGTTTAAGTACAATCTGAACTTCTGGTTGCTTGGGAATCGTTAGTACTTCAGACAAGAAAATTCAATCTGAGCGCGAACAACCGCATGAACCACACCATCGATGAGAATGAAATTTCCGGTAGCAGCTCCGCCGAAGCCGATGGTGGGACTACGATCTGCTTTTCGCGACATCTCGAACGAAATGGCTCGCGCGCGCTGCTTTCTTGTAATCAATAAAGTTAAACCTGTAGCAGCCACGCCTCTTTAGTGAGTGTGTGACGGGTACACAATATTTGCAGTCATACCGGACAACAAAGAGGCGGGACTAATGGGCCATCTTTAATGATTATAAGAAAACTGATTTCCCCCGCGCGCGTGGCATTTCATATGAAATATCCCGAAGAGCGGTCCCAGCATCGGTAGAGATGTCGCAAATTAATCGATTACTTCGATTAATCGATTATTTGTTAAGATAATCGATTAATTTTTAATCGATTACTTCCCAACGATTAATCGATTCAATAATCGACAAGAATCGAGAGTAATCGACTAATCGGGATTTTGTTACGGTTCATTTTATCTTGCATGTTAGTGACAAATGTTTGAGTGGATTTGTGTATGTCCCACTCTTGAATGTTCTGTGTTTGGGCCTGAAGATAGGCAATTAAAATTATAGATAGAGAAATCCCCAGACACAGACTTTATATTGCTGGTGCCACTTGGCACAAATTAATTGAGGGTGCCCAAATAGGATAAGAATCCTATACAAAGGCTCAGCTATGAATACAGCAAACTAATTGCTGTAGACAAAAAGCGCAATACGCAATAAAAATATATCTGCGGGATTTGGCTGATGGACCAAAATCTCATATGAAACCTCGTCATTTCCCGTAGTGGGCACCACCTAGCCGTCTCTCTCAGGGCACCAGGAGAGAACGTGCATCATTTTAATTTGTTATTTGTTACATGTTGATTGAGTATCATTATGTTGTTATAAAATAATTGTAACGTGGGGCTTGTTACACTGGCGCCCAGCTAAATAACCCACAATGATAAGAATGACGATTTGAGATTACGACAAGTATCGATTTGATTGTTTAGTGTGGGATTCATTTGATTTTTCGCGAGAATCATTTGTAATCCAATTTAATTGTAGGAGTTAGTTAAGTGTAGTAAAGAATCTGATTATAGGACAATTTGCCAAGACTCGTTGGCGTTCAGACAACTTTTGGTAGGATTCGCTACCGTTTTTTAGATTTGTGGCCTAGGTTTAAGTTTCCAGTCTGTCCTCTAGTCAGATTTTTCGTCACTAGCTGACTTAAGAATTTTTCATGAATCGGCTCTCCGATTCATGAAAAATTCTGTGCTGTTGGATAAGGTTGTGTTACGGTTGGTTTTATTGTGCTCGTTTAGTTGTAAATATTCGATCAAGTCTATATCATATCAACTTTTAGATGTCGATTACTTCAATTAATCGATTCATCGTTATGATAATCGATTAATTTTGATTCGATTACTACTCAACGATGAATCGATTCAATAATCGTCAAGAATCGAGAGTAATCGATTAGTTACTAATCGATTATTCGAGATTTTACGACATCTCTACACTCAGGCAAATTGGCTATCGAATATCATAATTCTGCCTTTTGGAAATTTGCCACAAGTTTTGAACTTGAAATTCAAAAAGGCTCCTTATGAATTGGATTTTTATGTTTAATGCAACGTACACACCAGTCAAGCAGTTTGACGAACATTGACTCCGCCCCCAAGAAAACGCTTCGATTGCTGCTTTGTTTGAACGTGTGTGAAGTTGTTCGAACAACCATTTGACAGTTGGCGACTCGGTTGGAATAAAACGGTTTGAGTTGTCGGGGGTGGAGCCAAGGTTCGCCGAACATGTTTGAGCATTTGTAGTGAAGTTGCACAAACCCCCATATATTTTTTGATGGTTGGTGCTCAAGTTGGCGCTTCAGTCGTTCGTGTGTGATATTGTTGGTCAAATAAATTGATTGTTCGTGCCGCTGTTGGTAAAACTTAATGGATGTTTGAATAAACGAGAGGTGGAGTCAATGTTGGTCAAACTGCTTGACCGTGTGTACGTTCCATAATATAAAACATATTATTTTCTTAAGGCACCTTTATGAAATCCCAATGAAGCATTATGAACGCTAGACATTAATCAATTCATAACCCTACCTTATGAATTGCAAAAATAACGTTTAGAGGCCATAATCATGCCTTATGAATTTCGTAATTTCTGTGAAACATCTTAATGAATTCATAATGCAGATTTACGAATTTATTATTGCATTTTCCTATATATTATTCGATTCATAATGCTGCATTATGAATTTCGCATTCAAGCATATTGAAAATTTTCTCGAATTATGACCATGTGCTTAATGGCAGAAAATAATAAAGGTTTGGTTCATTCATGGTTATGCATACATGTGATTTTCAATTCGTTCCAGTTGTATCAAGGACATCGAGGGAGTATAAAGAAACAAGTGTTGTCGAACGCATTCTAAAATGTAAATCTGGAAAAAAGTTGCTCATCGCATTAGAATTAAACTTTTTTTTATTCTTTTCTTTATTTGGTAGGCACTCTGTGTTTCTTAACCGCTACCGTGCCGAGATCTACTGTGGTATTCTGCTGTACAGAATCCACACAGAATCTATTTTTAGATTTCCATTACCTTTATTGTTGTCGTTGCCGGTCCATCTCATCGTGAGTCCATTATGTTCGTTTGTCCATGACGTGTATCCAGTGATCGTTTCATTGTTCGGTTGCCATTTTATCCGGGTAATGTTGGAGGAATGCCTCCGAGAAGAACAAGTTGTCAGTCGTCATCAGGCAAGCCTTTACGGTAAGGCGCGTACCCCAAACGCCGCCGTATAGGCTGCGGATCCGGCGACTGACAAGGGTTTGGTGGAGGGGCTGGGAATCGAACCCATGACCATTCGCTTGTAAGGCGAGAATTAAACTGTTCGCAATTAATAATTTGCTGTCAAACACTTATTATTCTTCGTTGACACTTGAGAACACTTCAGAACAATATTTTCTTCAGACTCCCTCGAAGACAAATTCAACCAAACGACTTAAAAACTTGACAATGTGTGAGAACATAATTCTCTTGGCTGAAGCTCTTTCCTTTCAATTAGGGTAACTTAAAATGAACATGATGTCTTTCATAAAATGCCTTATGATTTCCTTCAAATCAACTTTGAACAAAATACCGAAAGGTGTCTTATGAAATTCGTTACATGCAATTAATGAACGACATAGTCCCAATAATGAAATATGAAGAGCTCAGGATGAAAAGCATGAGAAACTTATGTTTCAAAGATTTTCAACAATCTTGTAGATTTATAATTTCTGCCTTATGTATTTCGTATGTTCATTTGTCTGAGTGAAGCATCGGCGGAGTTGCTGAGCAAATTTTATTCCAAATACATATGAGATATTCGGAAAATCGGTTCTTCTCAGGGCCTCCATTCTATACAAAGGAAGATTGAGGCGAGGCGAACTTTTTTCAAAGTGCAAATTAACCGCTTGGAGACGCCATAAAGTTGCCTGGCGTCCGTAGCAGAATCACGAGCGCGCGTCGGAGGGAGATGCTACAAATATGTACTCGCATGGATGGCTTCAGTGGCAGTCAAGTACATATGTGTCCGAATAAGTACAATTCTTTCAAGATTCTTATTTGGTTTTCTTATTCCAGCCTATAGCGTGGGTCGTGTGGTCGTTAGTGATTCGAAATATGCATTATTGGGAATTAATCGATTCTTCTCAGGGACGCCATTTTAAACATAGGAAGATTGAGGCGAGACGAATTTGTTCAAAGTACGACGTCGTAGCAGAATTACGTTGCCGTTCGTAGCAGAATAACCAGCGCGTATTGTAGAGAGCTGCTGCAAATATGTATTCTTGCATTGGCACTAGATTCTTCATTTCACCAAACTGTTTTACGTAGTTTACATCGGGCGGTCGTGTCTTGTACACAACCCTTATGATTTTTCTTGTAGATAATGATGATTTTACAATTTTGTTAATTAACGATTTGCCACGTGTGGTGGTTTAGATCTTTAAGCTATAATAACATGCGAACAACATATAAATTAGCAATGGCTGCCACTAACAATGCCCGTACTATCACAATTATTCCCGTACTATTGTTTTCCGTACTACCACACACTACCGTCTAGACCACACACTAACTTCGAGATTAGCACTTAGAAATCTTCTTCAGTTTAACTTGGTTTAACTGGTTACCACTTCAATTTAATTTTAATTTTTCCGACGCGCACTACGATTCCCGTAGGAGGTCACGGACAGCCTATCCTCTTTCGGAATCAAGCTGAGCTATTTTATTTAATAATTAATGAATCGCCTGCTTTGAGCGTGCTTACAGAGGCACACTAGGAGTTAACTTTCGGAAATCAGTATGGCGAAAGGCATCTAAGGTGCGATTTATCAAAATTAAGCACCTTCATCGAAAAAATATTTGGTAGGTGTAGTAGCGGACACTTCCTACATAACCGGTACCAAAGAGTTTTTCATGAAAAGATCTTAATTTTGAGAAAACCTGCGTTAGATGTCTTTCGCCATACAAATTTCTGGTGGTTAACTCATGCTGGCTATTTTGCGCATATACTATAGCGCCTGGATGTAACAGCGGCGGATAGAAAATCAGCCACTGCCAACAATTCATTACGATCGAACAACGAACCAAGCCGATGTTGTTCTTTCAATTTGGCAACCATTCTCTCCTGAGACAACGGAGAGCAAATGAACGAAGTGGTGAGCGTTCTATTTTTTTATGCTCACGCTCAAACCGCTGTAAATGAATGACTGAGTGACGCGTATATGCAATTGGTCTTTACCATTTTATCTTAGTGAGAAGGATCTCATCTTCTCACTAACATGAGATGGGATTATTACACGGTGGGTTGAAGGACAGGAAACCATCGCTTGCGGAGGAGCCGCGAGTAACATTGGTAGCCGCAGGTTACATGCGGTGAGTTCGTTTTTCGGCTGCTCTTGCTTCCTTGTACCGATCTATTCGATCGGGTACCCGACACCAACATCCGGCCTCTGGCAACGTTCTTCTCGTCTGTCACTCTCTGACACTCCACATCGAACCAACCCGTCCTGGGTCGCCTCTGTGCAGTGCATACCACTTCTCGTGCTGTTATGCTCACCGCTCCATGGATCGACTCCCATAGATCGTTGATGTTGTCGCTAACGTTGATTGCACTTATCCGTTCGTCGAGCTTCTGGCGGTACTCAGCCGATACACCTTCCGCCAACAATCGCTAAATATTGTAACGCATCGTTCGCTGTGATCTTTCGTTCGATACAGTTGACAACCGTGATCGAATTTTAACGACAACCTCTGAATGTCCGCACATCGATAACATCCGAGAAATGGCGCCCATCCACCAGAACATGGTCTATCTGGTTGCAAGTTTCGCCATTTGGGTGTCTCCAGGTGTGCTTTCGGATGTTCTTTCGTGCAAAGTAGGTGCTACTGATGGCCATCCCTCTGGCAGCAGCAAAATTTACTAGCCGTAGGCCGTTGTCATTGGTAGCGGAGTGAAGGCTCTCCCTACCGATTATGGGACGGAAAAAGTCCTCTCTACCGACCTGAGCGTTAGCGTCTCCGATAACAATTTTCACGTCATGCTTTGGGCACTCTCCATAGGCTTTATCAAGACATTCATAAAACGTGTCCTTCACGTCGTCGGATTTATCGTTTGTCGGTGCGTAAACGTTGATTAGGCTGTAATTGAAGAATTTGCCCCTTATCCTCAACACACAGATTCGTTCGCTAATGGGTTTCTACCGCATCACTCGCTTCATCTGCTTGCCCATCACTACGAAACCAACTCCATGCTCTGCTTTTTCACCGCCGCTGTGATAGATGTTATACTTGAATGCAGTGTTGGTCGTGGGGTCCACAGCTCGGAATTCACGTTCTCCAGATCTAGACCATCGGACTTCTTGAATAGCAGCCACGTTCACTCCAACCTTCTGCAGTTCACGAGCCAGAAGGCTCACTCGTCCAGGTTAATTTGGGATCCTGACATTCCAGGTACTGAGTTACCAATCATAGTCCTTATTTCGTTGCCGGGTCGGTTGCCAAATATAACGTTCTCTTTTTCTTCTATCTCCATTTTTCGTGGTATTTGAGAGGCTTCAGTAAGCTACCTTACCGGGGTCGCGTTACCTACATCGCGATGATGGGACTGCCACCTTAGGTATAGCTGACGCGATACAGCATTTCGTTAATCAGCCGCTGGGTAACAGGCAGACGCTGTTTGAGCCGCACCTCCTGGTGAACAGACGCTCGAGGCGTACCTTCTCACTCTAGCTGATGTCAGAAGGACAACAGTGCCCAGGCTGCGCTACCAGCTAAGTACACAACCATTAGCTGGCGGTCTTTTGTCATCGGACGACCCGTGGAAGCGTGAGATAGGGACTTGTGGGGACCAGAGCTCTGTTGGGCGCTCCTTCCGCACCCTCAAGTAATAAAGTGCAAACAAACCCGCATCTTGTCACTTTTATTTCGATGAGGGGAATTCGGTGAAGAGAATCCTCTCTTGTTAGTTACGGCTTTATTACCGCTAGTGCTTGAAATATTATAAACACAACATTTGACCAAAAACTAACCCAAATTATTTTATTTTAAAAGCTAAATCTAAAAAAAATGGATTGAATTTTCTTGTTGATAAAAACGAAATAATGTTGTTGACGAAATCGGAGCGTGATAAAATCGGAACGTGACAAAATCGGAACATATCTATACACGAATCTATCAATTCTGGACAGACAATTCTAGGAGCTCTGAGGAGAATTCTTGCTCAAAGAATTTTAGGAAACTTCGGCCCTCCAGACTGTATTTTTTCTTGAATTCTGAGCAAATTCTACCTCAGGAGTTCTGGGAAATACTTGCTTCTTGTACTTCTTGTACTCTTGTAGAAACTGACAATCTGGGTTCTCGCATCTTCAAGAATTCTGGAGAATTCCTTTCCCAGAACCTCAGAGCTTCTTATACCCCTTTAGAAATTACAAAGAATTCCTCCACCAAAAATTCAAAAGAACTTCAGTCTACTTTCCCCCTCCCCTTCCCTTTTGCACAGGCATTCTTTTTACTCCGAAAGGAAATCTCCTTCTCAGATATTTTAGGGAAATTCTTCTTCAGGAAATCTGAGAACTCGTTCTACAAAAATTGTGGAATATTCTTGCTTTAGAATTTTTAGAGAACTACTTTTAAAAACTCTGGGAAATTCCTCTTTCAAGAATTTTATCTACAGAATTCTCCGGAATACTTATTTGAGAATTTTGGGGAATTACACCTCAACAGTTAACAACAGTTAAGGGCAATTTCTCTCGCACGAATTTACACCAGAACTTAAAAGTTTTTTCTTTTCCAAAAAAATGTTTTTTTTTTCATTTTTAATTTTTAAAAGGGGGATCCTTGACAAAAAACAATGTTTTGTTAATAATTTAGGAAAGCAACGGCCAGTTTTCAAGAGGAAACAACTAGACCGCTCTCCGCCTCGATTGCAACCTGTTGCGAGCAAATCGGATGATGCTAAGTATCAAAAAGTTTGTTTCACCTTTTTGTGCACATACACACAGACATGCACACACATACTGGAATTACCTCAATTGGTCGAGCTGAGTCGATTAATACTTGGGGTCTCTGTCAAAAGTTCGGTTTTGAAGTGATCCTATAGCCTTTACGTATACTTAGAAACAAAAGCAAGCACCACAATTCCACCCCTTGTGCAACGTTAGGCATGAATTCGTTAACCATAATGGATATTAGACTTGATTATGCCAACTTCATGTCATGGGTTGTTCTTTGACGCATTTTATGCCTGACATAAGTACAAAATTATACCCAACGAGATATGGAGATCAATGAGCTCCTGGATGCAGTCATCGTTGTCCGGTTAATGTGTACCTCAATTCTGACTTGACTAATGGCGAAAAAACTCGAAAATACGCTAACCGATTGCCTCTCTGTAACTTATATGTTGTACAGAACGCCAGAAAAACACACGATTCGGACAAGTTTATGAGGCTCATGCACATATAAATAAGACGAAACAATTTCTGCTGACGAGTAATTTAAATGCTTGCCGTGGGTATTCAAATACTCTCAAATTTATGTCTGCCCAACAAATTAGAAGGATAATCCTGGTAAAGAGAAATAATTTGACAGTGTTTCGCATTATTATTATTTATTCTAAGTCAAGTGGCATCCCTCCCCTCCGTTTCGATTGGTCCGTTCGGTTGAAGGATCGTCGGTTGATTATCCCAAAAAAAAAACCGTTGATATATTTTTGCAAAACACTGTCATGCATCGGTTTCTGTGATTCATAAGGAACTGAATGTGATCGTATTTGAGTTGCTGCAATCAAATTTGACTAAAGAATGCTACTAAGGACGTCTGGATAATTGTAAGAATTGGATAATAAAAGAGCGCATGTTTTCACCACACTCCATTGAGTTTAAACAGAGGAGCTAAGCGTCACTAAATTTTCCGCCTCGATAATAACTCTCTTCATCCATTCGTACATCAAAAATTGTTTTTGTTTTTCTCCGCCAACGGAAAACAGCTACTGAATGGCTTCTAAATACGACCCAAAGTACAATATAACTCAGATGAAACGAGCCGAATAAATCTCATGGAACCGCGCACGATCCGGCACCAAGGTACACGCGCTTCTTCTGGTCCATTCAACCATTCCGCGTGAGAACCAGCCCGTCGTCGTCGGCAAGCGTAGGTTGGACTATTCCTCGCAAATAGTTACACACTTTGCTGGCAATAATAAAATTCCAAACGGCTCTCGTGGCGGCAAGAGCGCAACGATGTCACATGGCCGCCGCTGCTGGTTATATGGTGACGATGACGATCTCGTCGGGATTGCTCCGTTCACCGCCCGCTGCTGGCCGGCCGGCCGGTATGGCCGAATGTGCCGCTCTACACTACACTGTTGACGCGCATGTGAGCCGGAAGACGACGGTCTGCGCAATCCTGGTGGCAACTTTTTGGTTTTGCGCCGTGCTTCCCGCTATGTAGAGCTAATACGGTTTTTTTCTACGTTGTTGATCGCATGGATGGGATAGGGTTTCCAGATCCAGAGTCCAAAAGAGCAGTAGTGCATAATGGGAACGAGTGACTCTCAATCAAGTTATCTATGTTTCTTGATTCAAAATAAAATAAACGAAATAAAATAATCTCTGGAATTTCGACAAAAAAAATAGGAATTTCTTCAGGAAATTCTTTGGAATTATCATCATTATCATGAATTGTTTTTAGAATCGCTGGAAATTTTTTACTCTAAGGTAAAATTCTTCGACATTTCAAAGTGTTTTTTATGTTCACGGAAAATTCAAAGAATTTTTCATAAAAAAAATCTCAGTGAATTTCATTGAGTATTCTTAGAAAGAGCTTCTACGAAATTTCCACGTAAATTGACTTTTTTTTTTTTTAGATTCCATTAATTTATTGGCAAGAGTACACATTTTTTCACCTCATTAGCCGCAATGAAAATAACTACTCGAATGATTATGTCCCTGTTCGAAACTTTCTTATTTTTTACTCCAGTACATATGTTCCAACAATAGCTTGTAGTCCTGTGTCAACATGCTGCAAATTGTTCGAATATCCCTCACTGTTGCTGGTCACCCTATCCACCAAACCCATTCTGCCTCCTTCAGAACTCATCATCCCAGACCCATTCCCGCATTTTCCGATTCCGCCAACACCCCCTCCCGAACCCCCTGTTTTCCCGATTCGTTCCACACACAGGGCCGATCCGGAGTCACACCCGATCCCGGTCCACTGGGTCCACACATTTCGACAGTCTGTTTCGGGCCGAATGGTCGCAAGTTGAATAGTTTTCTCCCCCGCCGACGAACAGTTTCCATATCGTGCGTGTGCAACACACCAGTTCAGTAGTGGTCTCTCCATGTAAATTGGGAGGTGGTATTCATAAAAAAAGTCGAAATTCTTCATCGGATCAAGGCGCATCACTCTCGCGACTGACGACCGTCCACGGTGGATTTTTCCTTTGGAGATTAATCAACGGTGTGTGAATTTGTGTTTGTAGGCAGTTCTTTTTTTTCCTAATATTATACGCTAGTGTGTGACAATTATGGACCGCAAAAAAATGGAAACGGTTTCGTACTACGTTTCGGGGTTTTTAATTGGAAGACCTTCTTGATCCGGATCATCACCACAGCGGAGAGACAACAAACACACGAACGGCCACCAGGCGCCTACACCAAGTGGAAAATGTCCTCCATCAATCATATCAAACTAAATGGCTCATGCAAACTTGAAAGTGAAAGTGATCATGCCCCATCCATGCTTCAGGGTCCGGCCCAGGACTAATTTGTTAGATGGAATGGATTTAGGTTTGGGTTTAATGTGCTCCAACCGTTAACTGTAATAAGTGATACTTTTTGCGATTCGGTAAATTGGAATTTTTTTTCAGCGAACGTCAGACAGTACTAGCTGTGCCGAGTATTTGTTTGAAAGAAATAGTTTAGATTTTTAGAACGACTAATGTGGTTTAATTCGGTTTTGGACATCTTTACAGCAATTGTACACGCTTTAGCAACTACCTGAATCAAGATAGTTCAAATCCTTTTACAATGTAGACAAAGAGGTTCAGTTTACTTTTCATAAGACAAGTTTGTAGAATTCCAATTAACTCCACCACTTTAAGTGGTGGTGAAATTAAATAGAATTGTATAAACTCGTCTTAGGACAAGTAAAGACATTCCACTGAAAGCTCAAAATAATTATCTTATTTTATCATTTGTCAATTGTAGTTTGTGCATGATGAAATATTTCAAATGCATTGAAATATTCAAAATTTATGGTAGAACGAAGTTTACAATAGTTTCAAAATATCTTCATTTATAATTATAGCCATTTTGTGAGTGATTTTGTTTGTAATCCTTGTACTCCTGAATGTCACTGAAGGATGTTAGTCGCATCACAGACGGGCTGAACAAATTGTTCTTGATTAGTTGATATAGTTGATAGTTGACCATGCGAGACGAGACATTTACTTAAAAGCTTTCTAGTGGAAAACATAGTTTCTTCATGCCATTTTTTCGATGGCAATTCTAATATGTACATAGAAGCCAACATAGTTG
This sequence comes from Armigeres subalbatus, assembly GCF_024139115.2. Classification (NCBI taxonomy): domain Eukaryota; kingdom Metazoa; phylum Arthropoda; class Insecta; order Diptera; family Culicidae; genus Armigeres; species Armigeres subalbatus. Next base: position 103,553,684 of record NC_085139.1, on the reverse strand, counting down.
TCCAAGCCAGTTTTTTCTTTTTTTTTATTCAATGGTTTCTTTCGGTGATCGCTGGAGCCACGGATACGCAGTCAGAAACTCCAAGATTCATGGATTGATTAGCGTTGTTTTAAGATTTTGATATCAACAAAAAATGCATTATGTCAATACATCAATTATGGAAAGGTTTGGATGGCAGAATACTTAAAGGATTCTTAGTGAAAAATAAAAAAAAAATCTCAACCTTATTCGGAAAATTCAGATTCTCTATGGAATCCGGAAAAGATTATTAGCAGAAATCTGTGAGGGGCTTCTCAGGTGTATCCTGCAGTGATTCTGAGAAAAATACAATTTTCCAGTGTAATCCTGTGGGAATTATCAACAAATTTTGGAAGGTGTTTTCTGCAGTATCCAGAAATAACTCTTTGCAAAATCCGGAAACAATTTCCAGCAGAATTCAAAACATAGTTTCAGCAGAATCCGAAAGGGGTCCTCCACAGAATCTGGAAAAAATCCCAAGTGAAATCTTTTCAGAATTGTTAGCAGAATTCGGAAGGTGCTCTCAGTAAAAACCTGGACGGCTTCTTTGTGAAATCTTGGAGGGATATTTTTTATTGTCTTTATTAAGAAGATTTTCAGCCCTAGACTGGCTCGTCTCCGGCCTTGGAGGGATTCCCTGCAGAATTCTGGAAAGAATCTCATCAGAATCCTCAGATTTATCCTGGATATTCCCAACAGAACATGGAAAGAAGTCAATGCATAATGTTAAAGGGAATCGTACACATGAGAGTTCTCCTTCACTGATTCCTGGCAAAAACCGAGAGAATCTATCAGCAGATTATGGATGGGGTAGAATTCATATGTACACCCTAGGCAAAATAGTGAAAAAAATCCTTTTTTGAAAATTCTAAAAAACAATCCTGCAGTTGTTTCTGAACAGGGAGCTGTATCAGAATCACAGATGGTTCATAGCAGGTAGATAATTTTCAACAGTTTCTAGTAATGATTCTCAGAAGAAATATAAAGAAGTTCTCAGTAGAATTCCGGAAGGATTCGTGAAAGAATCCAAAAAGAGTTCTGAGTAGAATCTGGAAAGAATAATTGGCAGTATCGAAAAAGGATTCTCAGCGAATTCCTCAAGGAATTCCCCGCAGAAACGGGAGAACCCTATCTGTGAAATTCAAATTTTCTCATCAACGACCTTAAAGAGTTCTCACTAGAATCCGGATAGGCTCACCAATCGAACTGTCATTCACGGGATACAATCGAACATGACGCTAGGCAGGAGAGTATTGAGCTAGAGCTGATAAGAACGGAACGAGTCGTTTGGCCGATTGCCATTGGGCCGAATGCCACTAGGCCGAACAAATTATTAAGCTGAAACCCATCTGATCGAAAGTCATTTTGCCGAACAAGTCATTCGACCGAATAGGTCATTTGGCCGAATAGGAAATTTAACCAAATAGAACATTTGGACGAACAGCCGAATAGGTCATTTGGCCGAATAGGACATTTGGCCGAATGCGACATTTGGCCGAATAGGGTAATTGGCCGAATAAGTCATTTGAAAAGTGTGAATGAGGAGTGAGAAGTGAAACGTTTCACTTCTCATTTCTCACTGTTCATTGTAAAAAGTGAGTAGTGCGAAATGATAGTGAGACGCCTCACTACTCAGTTTGCGCTTCTCACTTTTTACAGTGAGCAGTGAGAAATGAGAAGTAATAATTGAAACGTCTCAATTCTCACTTCTCACTGTGAAAAAAAATGAGAAGTGAGTAGTGAAACGTCTCACTTTTAACTTCTCACTACTCACTTTTCACAGTGCGAAATGGGAAATAAGTAGCGAGAAATGAGACGTCTCGCTTTTCACACCTCATTTCTCATTTTTCAAATGACCTATTCGGCTAAATGTCCTCTTCAGCCAAATATCCCATTCGGCCAAATGTTCTATTCGGCCAAATGCCCTCTTCGGCCAAACGTCCTATTCGGCCAAATGTCCTACTCAGCTAAATGTCATATTCAGCCAAACGTTCTATTCGGCCAAATATCCTATTCGGTCAAATGACCTATTCGGCCTAATGGTCTGTTCGGCCAAATAGTATATTCGGCCAAACAGCTTTCGGCCTAGTGGCCTTCGGCTAAATGGTATCCGGCGGAACGGTATCCGGCCAAATGATCCTTCCCCGATAAGAAAGAGTTGGAAGTTAAAAGAACATCATCTGCATGCCATTAATATGGATTCAATGTACATGACTAAAAACTTATGGAAAGTTTCGTATATGGCCAAGGATATGACTCTATATTGTTGGTTTTTTTTTGCAAAAATAGCGACATATGGATTTATATTTAGTGTATTCCATCCAAACGATTCATCGATTTCATCATCATTTAGGCAATTTTAATAAAGATTATTATTCAATAAGGTACACATTTTTTTTTATTAATTTTATCAATACGATTAAAAATCATTGATTAAAAAGGAAAGAAAATCGGAATGCCAAAGATTTTCTGTCGTGACTCGACTTGTTCATAAACGGAAGGGAATGTATATTAGGGTGGCTCAAAAAACACTTTTTCAAACTTTTTGATAAGCTGCCCTCTTATTCGGTTTTTTATGCCCTGATGCTCTGGACAAAATTTCAGCCAAATCGGTCAACGTTTGGGTGGTGCTAAACTCGTTGGAAGTTTATATGCAAAAATGTATGCAGCAACATCCAAAAACAGTGATTTGCAGGTGGACGGAACAATTTACGATCAAGAATTATGATACTCATTCAGTTCTGGTAGAATTAAATAAATAATGTTATGCTGAAAACCGCGATAAGATTAGAGTTCATTACGCAAAGATATTAGCATTTTACTGGAGTGTTATTTCTTTTCAAAGGTAAAAGAAATTAAATTTGCTCAAACCCCACTTCAGGCAAATGCTAATAACTTAGCCGGGCAAACTCTAATCTTCTCGCGGTTCTGAATGAGGATTATAGATCTTCATCGTAAGCTGTGCCGTCCAACTGCAAATCACTGTTTTTTTTTTGCACATACCTAGCAGCCCCCCCCCCCCCCCGGAGACGAAATTTTTAGAAGAAAAATTTTTTTAGAGGAAAAACAATGTTCAGAAACCAAACAAACAACCCCCCCCACCGGACCTACTTTCTGGCTACGCCACTGCAACTGACTGTAAAGACTTGGCCGGCGCCGTTAGGATCGTTGTGCAATTTGCACCAGATCAATTACGGAGCTGTCAGTAACCATTACCACCGCGGATTGACACGGTTCACTCCAGCTTTTTAAACCCACTTTGCAATTGAAGATCATTTATCGAAACGAAATCAAGGAAGATATTGCTTTCTGTTGAGTCATTCTTCCGACTGAACGGCAGTATTGAACGTGATGTCATGTACGTGATCGATCAGAAAGTTGTTAAGAATGTTAAGACATCTGTTCTCCGCTTATACGTCAAACATCCTAAGCATCGCCGCTACGCCGTGATTACTTTCTCGTACAAAACAAAATTACTCAATGAAGTGTATGAAGTCCATTCGCTTACATGGTGCTTTGGTCGATCTTGATTGTACCGTTCGCAGTCCATCCTTGGATCATGCTTTTGGCCAAGTGCACACTGTCAGACATGTTCTCTGGATAATATCGAACGAAATTTAGTGGGCTTCGTGGCCGTGCGATTAGCGACGTCAATCGTCTAGACGCATGTGCTATGGAGTGTGAGTTCGATTCCCACCCCGGTAAGGAGGAAACTTTTCATTATCGAAAAATTCTGTTATGTGTCCTGTGTCCTGTCCATGTCCATGGTGTTAAGAGTTCAGTCTGTACGACCTCTGGTCGAAGACGGTGTTCCTGTTTTTTAATGGATTCTAAACAGGATTATCGATTGAATCCCTTGTATAGTAGTATGCAACAACTTGCTTTCACCGTGCTCGAAGTCCTATCAGCATAAATACCATTACATGATTAGCTGTCCCGTCATGGTTGGGAAGCCTATTGCTGCCGACAAACTTTTTGAGGTTGTTGCAATAACCAAAAACGATTTAAGTACCTTGAATATATAATACAGATTTCACTTTCCGCAACAGTTGCCAGCTGTTTCGCCGGCAAGCTCTCGTGGTGTAGGGAAGCTTCGTCCAAACACTCGATGTGCATAAACTGCATTTCAGCCGGATCAATGGTTTCTTTGTCGGAGTCCTGTACGAGGTTGCAACTTTCTGCTTCTAGTTGTCTGAAACTCGGTCCGGAATTTCCTGGTTGAGCAACATTTATGAATAAAGGAATTGTCGTTTTGGTTTTCAAAATGTTCCCTGCTGGGAACAAATAAAGTGCATGCTCTTCAGAGTGTTGCTGCAAGAAGAAAACGGAAATAATGGTGAAACTAAAGTAGGAGCTATAAGTCGCAGTTCAACTTACACTACACAACCTGGCGTTTTCGGGGATTACAGCCGTAGGGAGATCTCACAAAAAGTAGCCCATTTGTATTTCATAGCACTAGCCTTCGGAAACTGAAAAAAGGCAACCTTTTGAATCTGGCATTGGAGCATATAGTTTTTATAAAAATATTTCATTTTACTTTTCGCGAAAGCAACTTGCAAAAGCTAATAGCCGTGCGACAGTTTTAACTTTTTCAAGCGTTACCAAAATATATAGCAAAATTTGTCTGGGTTGCCAAATCTCATGACTTTCACTCCGCCAGACTATCTAGTGACTTTAATTCTCAGCAGAATTCTGGCAGGATTTCTAGCAGTATTTCGGAATAAAAATTGAAGCAAAATCCAGCAGAAACTCTTTGCTGTATCCTAAAGAAATTTTCCGAAACATCCTGGAACGAATCGCGAACGAAATCTCCGCTGAATTTGGAAAGCATTCTTGATGATTCCCAGCCGAACCTGGATAAATGCTCAACAGAATTTTCAAACGGTCTGGAAATATTAACAGAATCCGAGAAAAAAATTCAGCAGTATCCGGAAAAGAAAAAAATGTCATGTTACTTATGCGCAAAGCGTTTTTTTGCGGAGCAACAATACAATGAAAATAACTTTTAGAAGAAGTATCAGAAAGAAAGAGAAAATAACAGTTCGGGAAAAGGATCGCAGCCTTTATTTGTATGGTCCTGAGCCGTGATAATCAAATGAAATCGAGTATAGTCGACTTGGGTGAAACTTTCCACTTGGCAAGCACTGATGGATTATTAAGTTATTGACCTTGTATAAATCGGCAGATTTTTGAGGTGTATTCCAGCTCATCCAAACTGTCCTTCAGATCAGAACTGTTGTAGCACTAGCGTTTTTAGCATCTCCTGGAATTAACTGACTAACAGATATCGTAGGATAGTTTGGAATATTCTGGATTTCGAACTATTTCGTTACTTGAGTTTGAGATTACAGCTGCTAAAAATCTTTTTTCGTTACTACAATTTTCCATATGTAATCAGTCATGAATATTAAATCTCGCGGAAGGTCAACAGACATAGGAAGACTGTTTTAGAATATCCTTGGTCTAGGTCATCCAAACTATCTTTAAGCTCGAAATTTGCGATCTTCTGCATCCTAAAGTAAAGCTATGTTTATTTAGAATCTGTAATAATAAAATCATCTGTATCTCGGTAACGGATTGACGTACAAATAAGGTTAATACATCAAAACAAAGGTAGTTTACTGTACTTCAAGGAAACAATTATGATACAAATAATGAATTGAAAATTTGCACCTTCTTCTTTATTCCTCTCATCAAAATTTCCACACCTCCGAAGTCAACTTCCTTGGCACATTTGTTCCACATTATGGTCATCGGAGTCGCGTCCCGAGCTGTTTTTCCACTTTTCTTAAGCTTCCGTTTCATTACTGCCAAAAATGTCTCGATGAGCCGGAGCTGTGGGCAGTTGCGTCGATATATTTTATCGATGAAATCTTCGTTATTATCGCGGTACCACTGGATGACTTCCCGGCTGTAGTGGCAACTCGTCAAATTTGGCCAAAACTTCACGGGACCTTTATGGGCTTTATGGAAGGTAGACCGTGGTTTTTGAGACATTCCTCCTTGTACAGCTTCGAGTCCATCGTCTTATTCGTCACCAACACTTAGGTCTATCCTCCACAGTTGCATATCCATTGCCAAAATCAACCGTCTTTTTGCAAGTTTGTCCAAAAAGCAAACTTAAACTTCGCAGGAACTACTCCTCGCGCCGTCGCCATGTAGAATTTTTGGCTAGGAAGCTGTCCGAAATCCATTTTGACGTAGGTTCCATCGTCGATGAGCAGGATTATCAAAGTGGGTGTGTAGATTTTTTTTCTCTCCTTTCGGCTTCCATCTGGAATAATTTTTGACTCGCTGCACGAAACATCGTGAAATTTATACCACAGCAAGTGAGCGCCTAGAAAGACAAACCGCTGTAAAAGAATTCTTGCAGCGGTCACTTTCCGTGCCGCTACAATACAATAAATGATTTCGGATTCTAACTGGACATAGCTTTAGCACTTTTCGTCACAAAAAGTAAGTGTTGAGTCCTGTTCATCACATCGATTGGAAGGTAAAAATAACGCTAGATTCTTCTGGGATATTCCGGGTCATACAAGCTGTTGTTGAGTTTATGGCTTGCGAGCGACAGTTGTGATAGTAGCTTTTTCCCTAAAACAAATTCTGATATTTGTTCAACCATTACATCTTCAGGGATTTCGACTGGATCTGTTGTTTATAATTAGGTTTTTCGGCTTTCAGTCACATGAAAATGTTGATAATTTTAAATCATTGCCAACGTTTCGATCCGGAAGTTTGGATCTTCATCAGGGCTCGAAATTAATCAACCTGTCTATTGGAGTGTTTGTCACACGATGGACTATCAAATGGGTTGGGGTAAACTGCACTAGTCTCATTTGTTCCAGCACCATTAACAATATGATGGGTGGGTGATGAAGAACATGAGGTCACTACACAGTAAGTCACTTCGTTGCACAATTACCATGACTAGCTGTTGCCAGTTACTGAACTATAATGAACTATAGTTCAGCAACTGGCAACAGCTGGTCATGGTAACTGTACATCGAGGTGACTTACTAGTGCTCACCAGTTGAGTTCATTCACTATCAAAATAGTTCAAGTTTTTTTAAAAACGCACTTCTTCTCCTGTGTGACAAATTTTGCAGCTGCGTTCGATTTTGATATATACAGATAAAAAGTGGACTTCAGCAGAGTACGTAAAAATTTCTTCGCGAAATCCAGGCGTGACTCTCAGCTGTTTTCTGGCGAGTTTCCCAGTGAAACCCAACAGAGGTTTCTTTGTAGAATTCGGAGGGGAGTCTCAGTAGTACTCGCAAGGAAATTTTCACCAGAATAGGATATGATTCTTAGAAGAATTAGGAGTGGATTCTCAGCAGAATCATGAAGGTATTTTCTGCAGAAATACCTTCCGCAGAACCAGTCAAAATGTAATAAGCATAATTAAAAGATTTCTTGCATAACTTCGGACGGATGGTCAGCATAATCTGGAAAGGATTTTCAAGAGAATCTGGCACGAATTCTCAGGCAATTTTTGAAGGGGTTCTTAGAAATCATTCTTAACCATAATTCAAAGGAATTTCCAGCTTCAGTTCCATTATTCGAAAAAAAAAGCGTTTTTGCAAAACTTTTGGGCTTTTTGTTAACATTGATCGAACCATGATCTCCCAGCTTTTTCAGAGAATTGGCACCCCAACCCGAACAGGAGAAAATAACTCAATAATATCAAATTCTGTTTCAATGCCTTACTCTGTTATGAACTTCAGGAATAACATACGCTGTTGTTACAATACTAAACGCACCATAAATTATAATTCGTTTGGTATTAAATACCTGAGCATGTTTTGGAAAATATATTAACTTTTGGTATTTTACCTCTTATACAAAGTAAATTTATACGGCAGCAACGCACAACTGTCATTTTAATTATTTCAGTTTTGCTGCGTCGCAGCATGCGTGAAATCTCGCTTAACTTTTCAAAAGGTCCTAAGTAACATTTTTTTCATGAATTAATTTGAATAGTGCAATCAATAGCTTTCATGTTGTTCTGTTGATTACGCTATTCAAATTAATTCATGAAAAAAATGTTACTTAGGTCCTTTTGAAAAGTTAAGCGAGAAATAATAAAAGTGACAGTTGTGCATTACTGCAGTATCGAGTTGTGACCCCTTGAAAACGCGAGTACTTTTGAATTTGGATTCCGTGAGGAATGACCTGAAACTTTCAATACGGTCCCTCGGTCATAATGACAAATATTCGTCAAGTCAGCTTGATATCCATGTCGATTTCTAATCAGTCTGCTAGATATCCAAATAAACTTGACAAATGTTCGGGGTTCAGCAAAACCGCGCCCTTTTGACTGACTTGTAATACTGTACCGCTCATAAAAAAAGTTTGGAGTTGTATACAAGACACGACCGCTCGACGTAAACTGCGTTAAACCATTTATTCCGCTCTATATATAAGAGAAGGAACTGTCCCACCGACACTACTACCCAGCTTCAGCAACATCTCCCACTCTTTGAGGGAGTAGGGACCCCACTGTCTAGCAGCTGGGCCACCCCATTCATACACCCCAGTACAACAATTGATAATACCCTAAAAGTAGGCAATTACCAAGGTTTGGATCGCGCTGCATAGGGGATGCACAATGCATGAGAAAACTGAAATTTTCAATATTTTAGCGATGATATTCAAAAGTTTCAATAGTACTGGCAAATTGGTGGAGAGTTTATGAATCGATTGATATAAAAATCTTTAAAATCCATTAAAAGATAAAGGACCTATTAATGTTACAAATCTTACATGATTTCGTGACGGTCCCCAATTTTGAAATTTTCATTTTGCACCCTGTATCCGAGTCTTCCTCTTAGACGTAGTTTACGTCAAAATCTACTCTTCCGCTGATTTTTGGTCGCAACGAAAAATACGCGCCAGATAGTCGCCTAAGAAAAACATACCTCAAGAAAAAAAGCTACTTTGATATTTTTTTAAATTTGGTCACCACGTGGTGCATTCCGGCGGTGAATGCTTGGATAGCACGTGCTATTAGTACTGAAATTTTTCACATCTATGAGGGTCTTGGAAAATGATCACAAAAGTTGTCATTTTGTTGCAAGGCACAATATTATGCTCGTAGAATGAAAACTGAAATGAATTCATATCAATTCATTCGTTCATTTGTTGTTGGATATCCTCAGTCATGCGACCGAAGGGTATCCGATAAGATTTGTGATTAATAGGATTTTCTACACGAAAACTTGTTCAAGAAAACCAGGAATATTCCATTGGCGCTTGGTGTGATTTGGCAGAACCCCGACCAAATATTTGTCATTATGACAAACAGTGGACCGTGGGCTTTATGACTTCACAAGCCAAATCCTATAGAGCTCTTCTTGATTGTTTCAGGTGTTTCAAAAACAATAAAAATTAGCAGTGAGCGTTTTGAACGTTGGCCATGAAGGTTAAATTATTATGGAACTTGTAAGACGATAGACTTGTGGCGAATGCTCGAAATACGCATCCAGACGTCAAATTATAATTTACAATGTGTTGAAAGTGAGAAACCTCTTATCCAGTATAGTAAATAACGGATCAAATTAGCCGTCGTTCGTTCTCGATCGGTGTGAAAAATAAAAATCCCAAACGTAGTATCCATCATCGTGGTTTCCCAAACCATCGAAAGATCTATAGGCCCGTGGCAACACATAAATACAACAGCACCGCACCACTTGATGGCGAAACGCATTATTTACGAGTGCGTTGATTGAAATCACCCACTTAAACGATCTCCATCCAGAAAAAAATAGATCGTGGATGAAAAATAAAAAAATGTTGATCGTCTACGTGCGTTTCGTGGCGCGGCAGCTATTATGGAATTTCTCAGCATTAGTTTGGAACTGAGTTATGTTGAATGTAAGACGTCGCTACTTCATTTGAATATATGTGACGCTTGTTGACGATCACTAGTAACTTTAATGATAAACAAAATTAAGTCATCAATTACACATCATTCCTCCGAATTTTAAAATTAGAAAGTTGCAATCTTAGTCGACCTCCCCTCTTTTTGAGAAACAGAAAACAAACAATTCGGATTTGCAAATTTTACTGATGCAAAACAAAGTACGAAATCGTATAACATGACTGATTTGCGATTTGGACGTATGAAATTTTGTGAACGTAAATCCATTAACAAAAATTAGGGCTAAGTGAAAATCATTGAACAACACCCTCATTTGTGACCTTGACCTCAACCGCATTCCATCCAGACAGCTCATTGAACGGCATTTCACGATCCAGACTAAATATTATCTGAAGGATACAAATTATGTACAAAACTCGAGTTGAGATTTGGATGCCGTAATAGAAATTTTACCTCACCTATTTGATAGCGCATCCTCTCCGCTGTGTTTGCAAACAACCGATAATTCTCGCGATTGTTTACAAAATCGGGTACGCCCAATTCGCAAATCGCTCCGGATGTGTATGCCACAGACCGTTCAATTATTTGAGTGAGTGATTAACGAGCGAGCTGATTTACGTTGCCATTTACATCCTTTCTGGCGGAACTAATAACCGTGACGGATGATGGTCGGTTCGGCGGCTTCGGCGCGTCATTTGCGAAAAATTGAATCCAGCCCGACCGCAGCAACCCAAACCAAAACGTTGTTGACGATGCGTTGGTGGCCAACAGACGGCGACGTTGGATTCAGTTGTTTCAGTACAGAAGCGTAGGTACAGGACGCGAAATTGTGGAAACTGCATACCTACCTAGTTGCCTGTTCCGCGCTACATGAAAGCCTTGATTCATCTACTTATTGAAAATACTAGAGATTTTTCTTACCTCGAATAACTTTTATAATTTTATTCTTTATTTTCGGATTAAAGTTATAGAAAATAACACACACTGATTCTGACAATCTGAAGCTCGTTTTGTCAGTGAAAGTACAACCTTTCAGTAGTATGGAAAAGCCGAAGCCTAATAATTCCACCTAGGGCACTTGTGTATATTGTGGTGAATGTGCGATTCATAAACACATCATCCTATTCAAGAATCCATCCAGCAGGTCAGTGGTATGAACAAAAAAGAGTGATAATGTAGACTGGGGCTTAACAGCCACATCTGTATCCAGTATTTTATTTATATTTGTTAAAAACTAATTTAGAAGAATATCGAATTCCGTCAATATTTTCTAATACAGGCAATGGACTACCATAGAATATTCTAACTCTTGAAATCGCTCTTGTTGGTACGACACATAATGACGCATTTCCATCCAAATATTTAAAAAGTTTAATTTCGGAATTGAAGAGAAAGAAATTGTAATGGATAAGTTGAAAAGAAAAGTCCTCTCGCTTCCTAATTTTCTAATCAAAACAAAAACAAATAGTGCTACGATCAAAAATTGGGCATATAAGAATGTCTGTAAATTGGTCAATTTTTTTCTTAAATAAATCAAATCATGTTTCTTTCTCAAATGAAACAAACAAACCCCTAAATGCTCCGAATAGAACAACAAACATCGAATTTGTGTAGGAAAATGACAAGAATACCTCAGTATTCCCATTCCAGAAACAAGATCTCGTAATACAAAACCATGCTGAATAAAGGACGGAAAGCACTCTCACCAGAGGTGTCAATTTCAAACGATTATAATTATTTAAACAATTTGCTCTTCATCTCCAATGTTCTCTACGTAAAGTGCAAATGAAAACGGCCATAATCTTTGAAATTTTGATTCAAATAAACGATTCAGCATGAGCTTGGAAATATCGCTCTGTGATGTGGTTTATTTTCCGACTAATAATAAACACTTTTCGAAAAACATATTTCCCTACAAACACGAGCTAACAAGAGAGAAAAATGTGGGAACGGGGCAGGAGCAAAGCACGCCGCCGATCCCACGCGCGCGATTTTGAACAACCATCAGAACGCGCGGCCGGAGCGCAGTTCGCATCACGGGACAACCGCAGCCGTAGCCGCTGCGTTCCATTTAGTAGCAGCGTCACGATGCAGATTGTTGAGTTATACCCACCGTCGTCGTCGTCGTCGTCGTCGTCTATAAGAAGCGTCGCGGTGGTCGTCGTTGCTGTCTGAATTGTTACTAATTACCTATCTATTCGGGGAAGAGTGCAGCGCAGATCAACAGATTATGTGTATGTTGTGCCTATGTTGAACGCAAGTAGAACTGAACAGAAGCAAGCGTTAACTAGCTGACAGATTGACGGTTCAATACCTCGTGCGCTGCTCCTTCTTGACAGTTTTCAAATTATGACATGACCAATCAACGATTTGTGCTACTTGATGGGTTCTACTTTCGAAAAAAAATTCATGCCGTTTCAAATCCATTGGTCAGCTGCACCAGCTATAGCACAATGGCAAATTTTAACGTAAACAAACATTGCACAATTTAAATAGTCATTGGCTCTGCATTTTCAAAAAAATGCGCCATTCTCAAAAACGTGTTAACTGATGAGTGACGATGCAGGATGAAAACAAAAATGACATAACTTGTTGTTTTCGGGGTTCGGGAGAAGATTGACTGGGTTAGCGTGTCGCCAATGATTGTTGTTAAGAATTCGACAGTAAGCAATCTCGAAATTGATTACAGATTTTTTCTTTATCCAATTAGAACTCATTCTTAACAATAAATCCAGTCTTAGTCTTATAATAAATACCTGGATAAATACTATCTGCTTTCCTATCTAAAACCATTCAGAAATTGGTTTGGAACCCAATCTTTGAATCTCACGCAATTATCGCATCGTGATTGAATATTAGAACTCCCCACGGATACCACTTGATTAGTCTTTTCATTTGTTCATACATCTTTCTTAACACAAAACAGATTACCCATCTAGTCCTTATTACTTTGTGGAGTTTATTAGGAATATAATCTTGTAAATTAAGTCCAGAATCGCTGAGATTCCTTTTCAATTTCAAGAAATTGATAAGATCCATATTTTTTTTCTAAAAATTATTCTGGCATATAATCCATCTTTATTATAAAACTAATCTTATTGGTTTTTTTATTGACATTCGTTTCGTGTGACTCTCATTCGCAAGATATTTTGGTTTAGAAGTTCAGCGACCTTTCGATAGCTTCGCTAGTTGCAGAATGTTGTGTGGACATTATGGTCTAACAGTACAGCAATGCCGATGATGGTTGTCCGCTACATTATTTTGTCATAGATGGGGATGCTGATTGGGAATATTAAGTTCGCTATAACGCTTTCAAGATAGTTTATTACTTGCCGGGCGCTTAAAAGTGTCGCACGAAACGTCTCACGTTTCATTAAGAATTGGGAAAATGTGTTCTGTCACGATAAATAAAAATGCGGAAAAGTATGTGTCACTCAGTTTCTCGGAGAATGTGTTAAAAATTTGTGTTTCCCTCTCTGGAAGAACCATAAGAGAGAGCGCCTGTCGAGGTGGTCTCTGGACGTTTTGGTTACAACTGTTTTCACTGACCCATTGCATTGGCACCGTATTTCACGCTGCAGGTCTGAAACACCATCCGTCTCCATCAATCGTTTTCCTAACAGCTTTTTATCGCGCGGAAAACAGCATCTCCTACTAAATTCTTCCAGAGAATGAATACATCAGCCATCGTAGGCGCCAAGATTACGATGAGCTCGGGATGAGAGGTGATAAGCCTCCTGGGAACAAAAACCCGGAAGCTGGGAACAAAAACGAAAATCAATCGCTTGGCTGATGAACGAGTTTATGGGAAGACTGTTTTGCCACTTTTACTAGTTAGATATTAGTAACAATTTCTCGATGACCTGTACTTATGAGGATGATGTGCAAGAACAACGAGCTTCTACCAAATACACCTTTCGTCATGACCTGTCTTATACGGCAGATAGGAGGATTTACGATCTACACCATTGTCCATAATAGTATACCAAAATTATTGAAGAAATCAACAATAATCCGGAAACTCGATTGATTGATTGAATATTCAAATAAAAAGAGAATAAGATAGGATAATTAAAAAAATTTAAAAAAAACGTCCTTTTCACCAATAGTGCTGTTATCCGGAATTCTCCAAATTCCGGGAAGGAATTCTTCGATTTCCGGGAAAAAATTCTTCGAATTCCGGGAAGGAATTCTTCGAATTCCGGGGAGAAATACTATGCATTCCGCGAAGGAATTTCCCTAATTCTGGAAGGGAATTCTCCGAATTTCTGGGAAGGAAATCTCCCAATTCAGTGAAGGAATTTCTCTGAATTCGGGGATGGGATTTCCCGAATTCCGGGAAGGAACTCCCTTATTTCCAGGAAAGAACTCACCAAATTCCGGGAAACAATTTTCCGCATTCCGCGAAAGGAATTCTCCGAACTCCAGAAAGGAATTCTCCGAGTTCCGGAAAAAAATTACCCGAATTTCGAAAAGGAATTTTCAGAATTTCGAAAAGAAATTTTCCGAATTCGGAAAAAAAAATTTCCGAATACCGGAAAGAAATTCTCCGAATTTTGAAAAGGAATTCTCCGAATTTCGAAAAGGAATTCTCCGAATTCCGGAAAGGAATTCTCCGAATTCCGGAAAGCAATTCTCCGAATTCCGGAAAGGAATTCTCCGAATTCCGGAAAGGAATACTCCGAATTCCGGAAAGGAATACTCCGAATTCCGGAAAGGAATTCTCGAATTCGGAAAGGAATTCTCGAATTCGGAAAGGAATTCTCCGAATTCGGAAAGGAATTCTCGAATTCGGAAAGGAATTCTCCGGAAAGGAATTCTCCGAATTCCGTAAAGGAATTCTCCGAATTCCGGAAAGGAATTCTCCGAATTCCGGAAAGGAATTCTCCGAATTCCGGAAAGGAATTCTCCGAATTCCGGAAAGGAATTCTCCGAATTCCGGAAAGGAATTCTTCGAATTTCGGAAAGGAAGTCTTCGAATTCCGGAAAGGAAGTCTTCGAATTCTGGAAAGGAATTTTTCAAATTCTGGAAAGGAATTCTTCAAATTCTGAAAAGGAATTCTTCGAATTCCGGAAAGGAAATCTTCGAATTCCGGAAAGGAATTCTTCTAATTCCGGAAAGGAATTCTTCAAATTCTGGAAAGGAATTCTTCAAATTCTGGAAAGGAATTCTTCGAATTCCGGAAAGGAATTCTTCAAATTCCGGAAAGGAATTCTTCGAATTCCGGAAAGGAATTCTTCGAATTCCGGAAAGGAATTCTTCGAATTCCGGAAAGGAATTCTTCGAATTCCGGAAAGGAATTCTTCGAATTCCGGAAAGGAATTCTTCGAATTCCGGAAAGGAATTCTTCGAATTCCGGAAAGGAATTCTTCGAATTCCGGAAAGGAATTCTTCGAATTCCGGAAAGGAATTCTTCGAATTCCGGAAAGGAATTCTTCGAATTCCGGAAAGGAATTCTTTGAATTCCGGAAGGGAATTCATCGAAAATCCGGAAGGGAATTCTTCGAATTCCGGAAGGGAATTCTTCGAATTCCGGAAGGGAATTCTTCGAATTCCGGAAGGGAATTCTTCGAATTCCGGAAAGGAATTCTTCGAATTCCGAAAAGGAATTCTCCGAATTCCGGAAAGGAATTCTCCGAATTCCGGAAAGGAATTCTCCGGATTCCGAAAAGGAATTCTCCGGATTCCGAAAAGGAATTCTCCGAATTCCGAAATAAGGAATTCTCCGAATTCCGAAAAGGAATTCTCCTAATTCCGAAAAGGAATTCTCCGAATTCCGGAAAGGAAATCTCCGATTTCCGGAAAAGAATTATCCGAATTCCGGACAGAAATTCTCCGAATTCCGGAAAAGGAATTCACCGAATTCCGGACAGGAATTGTCCGAATTCCGGACAGGAATTGTCCGAATTCCGGAAAAAGAATTCTCCGAATTCCGGACAGGAATTGTAGGAATTCCGGACAGGAATTGTCCGAATTCCGGACAGGAATTGTCCGAATTCCGGAAAGGAATTCTCTGAATTCAGGAAAGGAATTCTCCGAATTCCGGAAAGGAATTCTCCGGTTTCCGGAAAGGAATTCTCCGAATTCCGGAAAGAAATTCTCCGAATTCCGCAAAGGAATTCTCCGAATTCCGGAAAGGAATTCTTCGAATTCCGGAAAGGAATTCTTCGAATTCCGGAAAGGGATTCTCCGAATTCCGGAAAGGGATTTTCCGAATTCCGGAAAGGGATTCTCCGAATTCCGCAAAGGAATTCTCCGAATTCCGCAAAGGAATTCTCCGAATTCCGCAAAGGAATTCTCCGAATTCCGCAAAGGAATTCTCCGAATTCCGCAAAGGAATTCTCCGAATTCCGCAAAGGAATTCTCCGAATTCCGCAAAGGAATTCTCCGAATTCAGCAAAGGAATTCTCCGGATTCCGAAAAGGAATGCTCCGGATTCCGAAAAGGAATGCTCCGGATTCCGAAAAGGAATTCTCCGAATTCCGAAAAGGAATTCTTCGAATTCCGAAAAGGAATTCTTCGAATTCCGGAAAGGAATTCTCCGAATTTCGGAAAGTAATTCTCCAAATTCCGGAAAGGAATTCTCCAAATTCCGGAAAGGAATTCTCCGAATTCCGGAAGGAATTCTCCGAATTCCGGAAAGGAATTCTCCGAATTCCGGAAAGGAATTCTCCGAATTCCGGAAAGGAATTCTCCGAATTCAGGAAAGGAATTCTCCGAATTCGGGGAATTCTCCGAATTCAGGAAGGAATTCTCCGAATTCCGGAAGGAATTCTCCGAATTCAGGAAGGAATTCTCCGAATTCAGGAAGGAATTCTCCGAATTCAGGAAGGAATTCTCCGAATTCCGGAAGGAATTCTCCGAATTCAGGAAGGAATTCTCGAATTCGGGAAGGAATTCTCGAATTCAGGAAGGAATTCTCCGAATTCAGGAAGGAATTCTCCGAATTCAGGAAGGAATTCTCCGAATTCAGGAAGGAATTCTCGAATTCCGGAAGGAATTCTCCGAATTCAGGAAGGAATTCTCGAATTCGGAAGGAATTCTACGAATTCAGGAAGGAATTCTCCGAATTCCGGGAAGGAATTCTACGAATTCCGGGAAGGAATTCTACGAATTCCGGGAAGGAATTCTCCGAATTCCGGGAAGGAATTCTCCGAATTCCGGGAAGGAATTCTCCGAATTCCGGGAAGGAATTCTCCGAATTCCGGAAAGGGATTCTCTGAATTCCGGAAAGGGATTTTCCGAATTCCGGAAAGGGATTCTCCGAATTCCGCAAAGGAATTCTCCGAATGTCGCAAAGGAATTCTCCGAATGCCGCAAAGGAATTCTCCGAATTCCGCAAAGGAATTCTCCGAATTCCGCAAAGGAATTCTCCGAATTCCGCCAAGGAATTCTCCGAATTCCGCAAAGGAATTCTCCGAATTCCGCAAAGGAATTCTCCGAATTCAGCAAAGGAATTCTCCGGATTCCGAAAAGGAATGCTCCGGATTCCGAAAAGGAATGCTCCGGATTCCGAAAAGGAATGCTCCGGATTCCGAAAAGGAATTCTCCGAATTCCGAAAAGGAATTCTTCGAATTCCGAAAAGGAATTCTTCGAATTCCGAAAAGGAATTCTTCGAATTCCGAAAAGGAATTCTTCGAATTCCGAAAAGGAATTCTTCGAATTCCGGAAAGGAATTCTCCGAATTTCGGAAAGTAATTCTCCAAATTCCGGAAAGGAATTCTCCAAATTCCGGAAAGGAATTCTCCAAATTCCGGAAAGGAATTCTCCGAATTCCGGAAAGGAATTCTCCGAATTCCGGGAAGGAATTCTCCGAATTCCGGGAAGGAATTCTCCGAATTCCGGAAAGGAATTCTCCGAATTCCGGAAAGGAATTCTCCGAATTCCGGAAAGGAATTCTCCGAATTCCGGAAAGGAATTCTCCGAATTCCGGAAAGGAATTCTCCGAATTCCGGAAAGGAATTCTCCGAATTCCGGAAAGGAATTCTCCAAATTCCGGAAAGGAATTCTCCAAATTCCGGAAAGGAATTCTCCAAATTCCGGAAAGGAATTCTCCAAATTCCGGAAAGGAATTCTTCGAATTCCGGAAAGGAATTCTCCGAATTCCGGAAAGGAATTCTCCGAATTCCGGAAAGGAATTCTCCGAATTCCGGAAAGGAATTCTCCGTATTCCGGAAAGGAATTCTCCGAATTCCGGAAAGGAATTCTCCGAATTCCGGAAAGGACCTCTCCGAATTCCGGAAAAGAACTCTCCGAATTCCAGAAAGGAACTCTCCGTATTCCGGAAAGGAATTCTCCGGAATCCGCTAAAGGAATTCTCCGAATTCCGGAAAGGAATTCTCCGAATTCCGGAAAAGAATTCTCCGAATTCCGGAAAGGAATTCTCCGAAATCCGCTAAAGGAATTCTCCGAAATCCGGAAAGGAATTCTCTGAATTCCGGAAAGAAACTCTCCGAATTCCGGAAAGGAATTCTCCGAATTCCGAAAAGGAATTCTCCGAATTCCGAAAAGGAATTCTCCGAATTCCGAAAAGGTATTCCCCGAATTCCGAAAAGGAATTTTCCGAATTCCGAAAAGGATTTCTCCAAATCCCGAAAAGGAATTCTCCGAATTCCGAAAAGGAATTCTCCGAATTCCGAAAAGGATTTCTTCGAATTCCCAAAAAGAATTCTTCGATTTTCGAAAGGGAAACCGGATTGGAATTGTCCGAATTCTAGGAAGGAATTCAACGAATTACAGAAAGGAATTCTACACCCAAAACAATTATGTTTGACATATTTTGTATTAAGCATTTTGTATCAAATCTCGCATTCAAACCGATCAGAGAATGTCGTACTTGTTAATACAGCTCATCACATTAAGTCGGTTTATTTTGTTACGATCAATACATCCAAACGAATCTCGTTGGCATATGTCGCAAATTATGGCAAACTGTACGCGAAACTAATGCGAGATTGTAATAAAATGCAAGTGATGAACTTCATACACGGTTGGGTGTACGAATCCTGGAAGGGAGTTTTCCGAACTCCAAGAAGAAACTCCCCGAATTCCGAAAAGGTATTTGGCGCATTCCGAAAAAAAATTCTCAAAATTCCTAACAAAATTCTTACAATTTAAAAAAATTCATAGAATTCCGAAAATTACCTTTAATTTTTACTAGTAGTAATTCACAACACTGCAATGTAGACATTCAGTTACAGTACCTATTACCTTCGTTTTTTTCGAATTATTTTCACAAATCTACGAGTATTTGACCTTTCCGTACTGCAGAGGCAAAATAAAACAATCGTCTAAAATCTAGCTCGTAGCTTGAAAACATTCATTCAATATTTATTTCACCAGTTAAAACAAATTTCCCCGCTCCAATTGTTTCGCTCCGACAGCATCTTGAGAGCATCATAACGGACTAATTAAAAATTTTGTCCCCACCATTAGCGATCAACTCGTTGCTCCGACCTTCAGCTTCAACTAATATCGTCGGAGGGAAACCCGAAAATCAAGAAGCATAAGACGCCCCCTCATTAGCATTGGCCGACCATCGTCGGCCGTTGGTCGCCTAACGTGAAGCAAGGGACACCGAGGCGAAACCCTCGCCCAACCCCACACCCCGTGTACATCAACACACCAAAGTCGCGAAAATATCCGTGCAGAAATTTTCGGTCAACCACTTTTATCACGATCGCGGTCATAAATCTTCGCGTGGGAGGGGGGATTACCGCGACTACGGGGTTGAACTTGGTGGGGCTCAAAAAGTGCCAACAAACAAATACACGTACAACGTATGACACATTAAGCTACATTGCGCGAGCAGCTGCTACCGGTGCAAGGAAACGAGAACAGCCGGTTGACCGTTTCGTTGAAGTAAACGATGTCATTCGGCTAACCTTGACCCGATTGCGATTGCGTTCTGTTATTGCGAATATTTTGTTTTTGTTTTTTTTACATTAAAAGTTACATAAAAATGGAATGAATGCAAGATATTGGATCCTCAATATAGATTTCATCATTCCTGAAATATTTGTTTGGAAAAATCTAAAAATTAATTTCTTAAAAATGCTTCACAATTCATTACATTACAAACTTACAAATACAATGTAACGTAAATTTCTCATTTTATGTGTGTTTACCCATCCCCTTGGTCGGCGAAGTAAGTACTTGTTCCGTACTGATACCGTTTCTGGTACGGCCTCTTGCTCTCGAGAAACCGTCGACAGGTCCTAGAAGCGAAACCGTCTCAAACCCCAGACTACTGGTCTATAGCCAACGGTAGTCAACGGGGTATGCACGCAAGGCCTCTTTTAGTCCTCGAGTCTCTGGGTCCAAGCCGACGGGTGGCTTGGATTGACGGTTCGGTCGACTGATTGCAGGACTGCACGTGCACGGGTGACCTTGTCCTCGATTAGTTGTAGGATGCCCAAGATGGGTCGATGGGTGATGGAACTCGCGAGGGTTCGGCCGACTGATGGCGTGGTTCGCCGGAATGGCCGACGGATGGACTTGTCCAACTGACGGTAATACTCGCCCAATATAGCCCAAAGCAACCGGTTTCAGAAGGAGTGCAGGCTCTCCAGCCAACAATACTTTTTACACAATAACATTTCGGAGGGAAATCGCTAGCGAACTATCCACTTTGACTGACGAAAACCAAGAGAGCACGACTTCGCATTGTTCGCCTCCCGGTACCTGATTTCGGCTCTCGTCCACATTCCTAAAGAGGCTGCACTCATAACAAAGAGATGAAGTGTCAAAATTGGAACAGCGCATTTGCTGTCAAATCGGTTGTTCCAATCGAGCACAAGGTTGTTAAAGGTATGAGTATTGCGTCTCTTTGTTTTTAATCCAGGCTCGTTACACATTCCCATCCGTTCCGTATGCCATGGCGCTAACATCCCAGCTACCAACGAAAGCCTTCATGCTGCTACCACGCAAAGTTACACCCACCAGAGCAAACAGTGTTCTGAACCGACCCTCTTCACTTTGGCACTTAGCAAGCATTTGAAAATCGCAGTCAAAATTCTTCTCACCCAGATATTTGTTCATTTGTAACGCTTGACGGTTACAGTACCCAAGGTGATACGCGTGCTGTCGGTGGCCCAGCCTTCCATCTGCTTCCAACTTCTCCCGAAGCCGGTAATTGACGAACCTTTTCACGACTTCGGAGGTTCATAAGGTCAGCGAGATTAGTCTGTTCTTGGAAGCGTACCGGATAGGCGTTGCCCCACGGGATCTATGCTTTGGGCCGGATAACTTCCCTCTGCGGTTGGATAGAGCGAAAGACAAATCAACTGAACTGGGGGTTTCAGAAAAATAAAACTTTCCCAGTGCATGGCAAACCTTCGGAGGGTTGAAGATTGTTCGATCTTGGACATCGTGGTGAACAGGGGCGGATCTGTGTGTTGACTGTGCCCCAGAGTTCGGCGGTGAATTATGCCGGATTTACCGAGTAGAAAAAACCCCCCCATTACTTCCCCTTCGTCTCTTGGATGACTAATAAACACTAAGTATGTTTTGCTTTGTACATTTCTAAAGCAATTGCCTTACCTATGGCGGTGCTTCCTGGGCATTCAGAGAGCCTTCCTTTTGACTTTGACCACCCGACGCGTTTCATCTGAATAAAACATGAGTTTTTTCAGAATATTCTAAAAACTTTAACCCGGGAATCTTTTGAATTTTGCCAGGAAAATCTAATGAAGTTCCCCATCAAAATCTTTCAGTTGTTCACAAAATATTCAGTTAGATTTTTTTCCGCGGGAAATTCTTTGATATTTCCAAGGAAAACTCTTCGGTATACCAAAAAAATAAAAATTAGAAATCTTCAAATGAAAATGTGTGGAGTTTTCAAAGGTAAATGTGTGGAATTTTCAAGAGAAATTATTTGGAATTTCAACGGGTGATTGTTCAAAAGCGGATAAGGTTGTTTGGTCTTACGACATTCGGCGGAATGCCATTTGACCGAAAGCCACTTGGAAAAATAACACGCTAAGGTGTTATTTTTTGTTCAGAATCAGAATAAATTGGATTCCAAAAAGTTCGTCCTTAAACCTAAAGTCAGTTAGCGACATAATACCGAACTTGACAAATGGCCCTTTCTGCCAAACGAACATTTCGACCAAACGCTATTTCGGCCATATGACATTTGTGACCAGAAGTATTTTGGCCAGATGGTTTGTTCGGCAAAACAGCTCTTGCCCCTTGCATAATGACTTGAATGAAATTTGGTGTAAAACATCTCGAAAGGTCTGATGGTAATCATGTAAGTATTAGGTCCATGTGAGGCGAGGAGATACAGTTTTCATTGTCTAAATCGCCTTATGTTCAGAAATTTTCAATCACGTTGCTAAGAAAAACAAATGCAATTTTAATTACTACAAAAGTTGCCTTGGAAAGGTTTTGGTATGAGTATTTATGTAGCCAATAACAAAGAAGACATCACATGGTGCACAGCAAAAAAAAAATTGTAATATCACATCAGATTTGATGCACATCATCGCCGTTGTAAATAGCATGTATTAATACGTCTGTTTTGTGTAACAAAAAGTGACGTAATTGGCATTTTTTCGTCGAAATGAAACGGTGTAAAACGTAATATGTTCGACGTAATGGCAAAAACCACGTAATAACCAGCCAGCAGAAACCTTGCTTTCGGCAGCTGGGTTAGGGGTGTTCTGGAATTTTCTTTCATTCTTCCAAAATACAATTCTAAGAAATGTTATATTTTATTTCTAATAATGGTGCACGTCAATAAACAATATGATAACAAATTATTGATTTTTGTTTCAATTTACAGTATTTTGACACAATGATTTTTTGTAATAAGTGTGAAAAAAATTAAATGCTTTGTTTTTTAGTTATGGAGTGCTCAAGAATTTTATTCTAAGATTTTAAATTTTTAGACTTAACGTTTAGGTTTAGTATTTTAATAATTTTGGATTTTCAGTGGACTTGTGCTCCGATAAATTATATAAATTATAATATTGTCGCCATGGCTGAAACTTTTCCAGGAATGCTTTCAAAAATTCTTCGAGTTATTCCTCCAGCAATTTCTTTATCAGCTTCTCTCAAAATTCCTCCAGAATTCCTCCAGAAAGTCCTCCAGGAATTCCACCAGAAACTCCTCCAGGAGTTCCACCGAAAATTCCTATAGGAGCGCCTCCAAATATCCCTCCAGGAGTTCCTTGGGAAATTCTTCCAGAGATTCTTCCGGAAATGCCTACAGGAGAGCTGACGGTATATCCACCAGGAGATCCTCCAAAAGTTTCTCCCGAACTTCTTCCTGGAGTTCCCCCGGAAATTACTCCAAAAACTGCCTCGGAAATACTTCCACAAATTTCTCCAAAAGTTTCTTCAGAAATTCCTCGAGAAACTCCACCAGAAAATTCACTCGGAAATTTCGCTAAAAGTTCACCCGGAAATTTCTCCAGGATTTACTTCAAAAATTCATAAAGGAATTTCTCCGGAAATTCGTACAAGAGTTACTTCGGAAATTCTGCCCGGAATTCCCGCGTAAATTCGAGCGTTACTCCCAAAACAGCTTCCAAAATATCTCCGCAAGTACCTCCAGGAATTCCTCCTGAAGTTTTTCAGGAAATTCTTCCAAGAATTCTTCCTGTCATTCCTTCAGGATTTCTTGCGGAAATTCCTCTAAGAGTTGCTTCTAAAACTTCTCGAGGGATTCATTCAACAATCTCTCCTGGACTTCCTCCCACTTCCTCCTGGAGCTTCTCGAGGAGATACTCCGAAAGGTCCTTCAAAAATTCCTCCGAAAATTCCACGAGGAATCCCTCCAGAAAATCTTACATATTTTCAGATATTTTTCCAGAAATACCTGCAGAATTTTCTCCAGAAAGTCCTTGAGAAATTGTTTCGGAAAATCCTCCACGAGTTTTTTCTAAAATTCCTCCTGGACTTTCTACCCGAAATTCTTCCAAAAGATCATCCGAAAAGTCCTTCAGGATTTCCTACGGAAATTACTCTAAAGACTCTTTCGGAATATCCTTAAGTAGATCTAGCAAAATTCCTACAGGAGTTCCTTCAGAAATTCCTCCGAAAATACCTCTAAGAGTTACTCCGAAAATTCCTTCAGTAGCTTCTACGAAAATTTCTTCACGAGTTCCTTCGGGAATTGTTCCAAGTATAATCCATGAGTTTCCCCGGAAAACTCGACAGGAACTACTCCAGATATTCCTTCAGGAATTCCTCCAGGTAGTTCTTTCGGATATTCTTCCAGAAATACCTGCAGAAAATACCTCCTGAAAATCTTCCAGGAGATTCTTCGAAAATTTCTCATGGAGTTACTCCGGAAGTTACGTCAGAAACTGATCCGAAATACTTCCCGAGTAGCACACTTGTCACATACCAGTCGCTGTGACTCATATGCGACTAATTCTAGTCACATTGGAGTTGCTGCAACCAAATTGATCTGAACTGTGCTACTAGGGTTGGGCAAGTACCTCCAGGATGTTTTGAGAAGTTCTGCCAATAATTCTTCCAGTAATTTCTCCTGGAGCTCTTCCAGAAATTTCTTCAGGAGTTCAATCAACAATTCCTCCCGAAATTCCTCCAGGAGATCCTTCGAAAAGTTCCTCACGAGTTCCTTCAGAAATTCCTCCTAGAATACCTCTAGGAATTACACCTTAAATTCCGAAGCAGCTTATACGGAGATTCCCTCGAAAGTTTTTTTTCGGAAATTCCTCCAAGAATTATTCACGAGTTTTTCCGGAAAATTTGGCAGGAACTCCCTCGGAAATTCCTCCATGAGCTCTTTTAGATATTCCTCAAGAAATACCAAGAGAAGTTCCCCCGGAAACTCTTCAACAAATTGTTCCTCCTGGACTTTCTTCCCGAAATTCTTCCAGAAGATCCTCCGAAAAGTCCTTCAGGACTTCCTACGGAAATGTCTCTAAAGACTCCTTTGGAATATCCTTAAGGAAATCTTGCAAAATTCCTCCAGGAGTTGCTCCGAAAATACCTCCAAGAATTACTCCAAAAATTCGTTCAGTAGCTCCAACAAAAATTTTATCAGGAGTTCCTTCGGAAATTGATCCAAGTATAATCCATGAGTTTCTCTGGAAAACTCGACAGCAACTTCTCCAGAAATTCCTTCAAGAATTCCTCCAGATATTTCTCCAAGTGTTCTATCGGATATTCCTCCAGAAATACCTCTTCGAGATTTTTTTCCGGAAATTCCTCCAGGAATTCTTCCAAAAGGTCCTTCATAAATTGTTCCAGGAGTTCCTCCTGAAAGTCTTTCAAAAGTTTATTAGGAAATTCCTCATTGAGTTCCTCCGAAAGTTACTTCAGAAACTGATTCCGAAATACTTAGCTGAGTACCTCCAGATGCTCCAGGTATTTTATAGTACATTCTTTCAAGAATTCTTCCAGTAATTCCTCCTGGAATTCTTCCGGAAATGCCTCCAGAAGTTCATTCGACAATTTCTCTTGAAATTCCTCCCGAATTTCCTCCAGGAGATGCTCCGAAGAGTTTCTCACGAGTTCCTACGGAAACTTCTCAAAAAACTCCTTAGTAATTTCCTTGAGCAGTTCTTCAACAATTCCTCCATGAGTTCTCTCAAAAATTTCTTTGGGCATACCAATAAGAATTATTATTAGAAATTCGGCAAGAACTTCCCCGGAAATTCCTTCAGGAATCCCTCCAGTAATTCCTCCATGAGCTTTTTCAGATATTTCTCCGAAAAGTCCTTCAAAAAATCCTTCGTTCAAAAATTTATCTAATAACACATTCGGAATGTCTTTGAGGAGTCCTTGCGAAATTCATCCAGGAATTCCTTCAGAAATTCCTCCGAAAATACCTCCACAAATTCCTCCGAGAATCCTTTCAGCAACTTCTACGCAAATTCCTTCAGGAGTACCATTGCAAATTCATCCAAGAATATGAAATACTTCAGCAATTCATCAGAAAATTCATCTAGATCTCGTAAAATCCATTCCGGAAAATTCTGCAGGAACTCCTCCAGAAATTCCTTCAGGAGTTTTTTTCGAATATACCTGCAGGAGTTCCTCCAGAAACACTTGAAGAAATGTTTCCGGAAATTTCCCCAGAAGATCCATCAAGCATTATTCCAAGAGCTCCTGCTGAAAATCGCCCAGGAGTTTCTGCCGAAATTCCTCAAGAAGATCTTTCGGAAGTTACTTCAGAAACTGCTTCCGAAATACCTCTGCAAGTACCTTCGGGAATTTCTCCAGAAGTTTCTTCGGAAGTTCCTCCAGAAGTTTTTCAGGAAATTCTTTCAAGAATTCTTCCAGTAATTCCTCCAGAAGTTCCTTCGAAAATTCCTGCAGGAGTTCATTCGACCATTCCTCTTAGAATTCCTCCGAATGTCCTCCATGATATCCTCCAAAAACTTCCTAGTGAGTTCCTACGAAAATGTTATTAAAAACTACTTCGGAATTTCCTTAAGGAGTTTTTCCACAATTCCTCCATGAGTGCCTTAAGAAATTCTGAAAATACCTCTAAGAATTACTTCGATAATCCTTTCAGTAGCTTCTACAGAAATTTCTCCAAGAGTTCTTTCGGAAATTCCTCCATGAATCATCCTTGAGTTTCTCCGGAAAATTCGGTAGGAACTACTCCGGAAATTCTTTCAGGAACTCTTTTGGATATTCCTCCAGAATAAGCGTAGAAGTTTCTCTGGAAACTCTTCAAGATTTTTTTCCGGAAATGTCTCCATGAGTTCTCCTAGAAGATCCTTCAAGAATTATTCCAAAAGTTCCTTTTGAAAATCTTCCAGGAGTTTCTTCGGAAATCCTCTGGAAATAGTTCTAGTAGCTGCGAATATTCCTTTGGAAATTCCTCTAGGAGTACAGCCGAAAGGTCCTCCAGCAGTTCCTCGGGCAAGTCCGCCAGACCTCCAGATTTTTTTTCAGGAGTTGCTAAGAAATACCTGCACAAGTTCCTCCGAAAAGTCCTTAAGAAATTGTTCCGTAAAATGTTCATTAAACAATTCCTCCTGAATTCTAAATTTTTAGAAGAAATTGTTTAATGAACATTTTAGGGAACAATTTCTTAAGGACTTTTCGAAAGAACTTCAGCAGGTATTTCTTGAGGAATATCTGAAAGAGCTCGTGTAGGAATTTCTGGAGGGATTCCTGAAGGAATTTCCGGTGGAGTTCCTGCCAAATTTTCTGGAGAAACACATGTATAATTCTTGTAGGAGTTTCAAAAAAACTCTTGAAGGAATCTTCGTAGAAGCTGCAGAAGGAATTTAAGGAGTAATTTGTAGAGGTATTCTCAAAGAAATGTCTAAAGGAACTCCTGGGAGAATTCTGGAAGAACTCCTTAAAGAAATTCCTGAGGAGTTTTTAGAGAAATGTCCGTAGGAGCACGCGAGGAACTTTTCGGAGCATCTCCTGTAGGAATTTCAGGAGGAATTTCAGGAGAAATTCCAAGAGGAATTGTCGAATGAACTTCTGAAGAAATTTGCGGAAGAATTCCAGAAGGAATTACTGGGAGAATTCTTGAAAGAATTTCCTACAAAATTCCTGGAACACCTGGAGGAACTTAGCTAAGTATTTCGGAATCAGTTTCTGAAGTTACTTTTGGAGGAACTCAATGAGGAATATCCGAAAGAACTTTTGGAGAAATATCTGGAGGAATTTCTGAAGGAATTTCTGGACAAGTTCCTGCCGAGTTTTCCTGAGAAACTCATGGATTATACTTGGAACAATTTCCGAAGGATCTCCTGAAGGACTTATCGGAGGAACTTCTGGTGGAATTTCGGGAGAACGTTCTGGAGGAATTGTTGAATGAACACATGGAGGAATTTGAAAAGAAACTTCTGCAAGATTTTCCGGAACAATTTATTGAAGAGGTATTTCTTGAGGAATATCTGGAAAAGCTCATGTAGGAACTTTTGGAGGCATTCCTGAATGAGTTTCCGGGAGAGCTCCTGCTAAAATTTCTGGAAAATCTCCTGGATAATTCTTGGAGGAATTTCACAAAAAAAAATTGAAGAAGCTACTGAAGGAATTTTCGGAGTTGTTCTTAGAGGGATTTCTGAAGGACTTTTCGAAGTTTTCGGAGATCACTTGGAAGAGTTTTGGGGAGCAGTCCAGGTGGAATTGTCGAATGAATCCCTGGAGGTAATTTAGAAGGAACTCTTGGAGGATTTTCCGGAAGAAATCCTGAAAAAATAACGGGAAAAATTCTTGGAAGAGTTTCCTGAAAAACTTCATTAAGAATTTCCGAAGAAACTTCTGGAGGAAATCCTGGAGGTACTTGCGGAGGTATTTTGGAAGCAGTTTTGGGAGTAACTTCCGGAGAAACTCCTTGAGTAATTTCTGAAATCCTTAAATTTTGGAGTAATTTTCAAAGCAACTCCTGAAGAAGGAGTTAGCTGGAATATCGAGCGGACTTTACGGGGAAACTCCGGCAGACTCTTTATGAATTTTCAAAGGAACACCTGGAAAAATTGCCGAAGGAATTCCTGGAGAAGTTTCCGGAACAACTCTTGGCGAAATTTCCGGATAAACTCTTGATGATGTTAAGTCTCGAATTTTAAATTTTAGCGTTGAAATTTTTTTTATTAAGAATTTTTTTTTTAATTGGGCCATTATTTTTTTTCTATTAAATTTTAATTTTTAATTTAATTCTTTTAGATCCAATTTTTTTCTATTTTAGGTTTTTAAAATTATGATTTTTTTATTTATGATTTGTAATTTTAATTTTTTTTTTTTTTTTTTTTTTAATGATTTCTAGATTTTTTTATTTTTAAACTTTTTTCATTTAGGGTTCGTACACTTATTACGTAAGCATTTCGAACCCCTCTCCACCAATGTAAGATTTTCCCGTACACATTATTTTTTGTTTATAAAGAGCGTAAGAAAATGAACCTACCCCCATGCGTGCTGATGTAATTAGTGTACGACCCCTTACTCACTTTAATTTATAATGTTTTTTTCATGCTTTAACTTATTATGTGTAATTTACAATGTTCGGTTTTTAATTCCGGATATTCATTTTCTATTTTTTAATTTCAAATTTAAATTATTTTTATTGTAATTTTTAAATTTATTAATTTTAAATTTTAAAGTATTATTTCCAATTTCTTATATATATTTGTTATTTTATGTTGAGTTATTGAATGAGTTTTTGATATAGCATTCTGTGCTTTGGTTCTGAAACATCACCTTAAAATTAATTATTTTACGAGGGCTAAACAGCCATTTGGCGCTCATCTCACTTTATACTGCTATAGTTGCCGCATTATTAATGCGTGATGTGCATCATTTAGGATGTATTGAAATATGGTATTGGGTAGGTAATTTTATGTTGGATGCATGTAACAGAAAAATAAATTTTCTCAATCCAGTGATGCGGTGAGAAATGTAATAAAGAGTCAATGTGACGTAAAACTACGTAAAATAACTCATTACGTCAATTTTTAAGGTACGTTTCACGAAGCTACGTCACCGCATATTAATTTTTTTTTTGCTGTTTGTAGATATGTGCTCTTTACGCATTTCTTGTAATTCAACTTTTCTCACATTTTCTGGAAGTGCAACTTTGACGCCCCTAGCAACATTTTTTTTATAATAACATCGTAAAAAGTATAAAGTCTGCAAAATCATGTTTTGGTAGTTTTAGCCTTCCCTTTGTGTGGCGCCTGACCATTGGGCGAAAGCCATTTGCTCGAATGCCACTTGATCGAACAACACGTTGAGCCGTAAGTCATCTAGCCGAATGAAATTTTTATTAATTGGTCGTTTGGCCGAAACGAATATTAGGAGAAAAATGTTTGGCTGAAAAGGGACATTCGGCCGAATTCAACCAAACTATCAAGTTTGGCCCAAAAAATCATTTGATCGAAAATGCCGTTCGGCCGAACAGGTCATTCAGCCGAAAACATTGCTGGACCAAAAAGAACGCACAACACAGACGGTTATTTCTGTCAAACGGCATTTTCGGCCTAATGACTTTTTCGGCCAAAGGGGCCGTTCGGCCAAAAGACTTTTTACCATTTTACATAAACTTCTTAACATAACAAAATAACACTTTCGGTCAATTAACTTTCGGAAAAAAAGACCTAATAGTTTCTTTCCCGGGCCCCACAAATATTATGAACCAAAACCAACCTTTTTTTGTACATTTTGGGCCCACAAACTGTCGATCCCTTCCTGCTAAACTCGGCCCAGAACACGTTCCTCTGAATGTCTGAAGAGACAAGCACGTCAGCCTGGTTGTAAATAGCCTTGGTAGAACGGAGAGCTGGAAAATAATCTTTTGTTTTCAATCAAAAAGTATTGTTTGAAAGGCGGTAGTGTGTGACCTAGAATGCAAATTTAATTTTCGTTATGCGTCGCGCTATTGGTTATACATTTTTCGGTTTAGCTTATAACGTTGAATATCGGCTTTAGTTAGGCCAACAGCGTTACGGATTGTTGTCCGAGCTCAATCTGGAGCAATTTCATTGAGAGTGGGAATGAACTTACCGTGTGATATTTTCTTTTATCGTTAGTGTCGAATCTTCTTAGGGACGGACTGGGCGTTAGGTTAGGGACGCTTATGGAGGAGCATTACTAGTGACTTCCAGTTTCGGTTTCCCACGCATGGTCTACGTCAAGTAGATCTATTAGATTAGTCCCTAGATCAATGACAAACCTGGGAAAAGCTGCGCCTCTTTGAAATAGAAATTACCATGCAAAAGTGCAACGTTATAACAATCACTTGTCTTTGTTCTCCAATTGCTTTTCATAATTTGATTTAGTACGTATCTCTCTGGTCAAAGACCAGGGCAACATTTAACACAACATAATACGCTTCTCTGAGCATATTTCAACTGTGATCACTCAAGCGTATGCTACATCGGGTGTGATAATACGAAACACTCATTACTTCAACAATAGTTACTGTAAAGAAACATGGCTCCGTAAAGTGTTATACACAGGGTAGGCTCACCCAATAAACGAACTCGAAAAAAAAATAACAATAGTTACAGCCGCAAGATGTTGAACGCTGCCTTGGTTAGCAGTATATTGGAGTATGTGCACACACCGTGCAAAGTGACCCTATCGAGCGTGTACAAAATGCGTTTATCAAATTCGCCCGTTGAAAGCTTCAACGGTGAGATTGACAACCGTTGTTCACTTATTAATTTTCGTATTTTGAGTAATGAGAGAACCTTGATCTCGATCTTGATGTGCGATTTTTTGAATAAAAAAATATTTATGAATTTATTTGGTGTTCACACCGCCATAACATGTATTGAAAAAGAGTGAAATGATTGCCTTTCAGTACAACTTTGTTGTACGAGAAAGGCAAATAGTTGAACACGTTCAACTTTTGGCAAGTCAATTAAGTTCAACTAGTCAAAACACAACCTAAACCCTACATGATTGCCAGACGGAGACCAGCTCAAGTGAAATCACCAAACAACTCTTTCAGCCATCCATGTAGCGAATCGTCATGCCGACTGTCAACCACTTGACAGTCAGCCGGTTCCACTTTGGCAACCAACAATGACAATTAAACGCGTGTACCGTGCACGGTACCTTTTTGATGGCTGGCACACGTTCCCGGTTGCCGATCATCACATTTGCCATCCATCCAACTCGAAGATTTATGGCGCTTCGCATCACGTATGGGACAATTAGTACATTAATTAGCAGATTAGCTCTTCCTCGCCTGGCTGGTTGCATTAAAACCGCAACATGCGCCGAGATTGAAACGACAAGCGAAAATTAAAGTGCATCCACGGGATTAAGTCTGCATTCATCAAACGATCGGACGCAGACACGCTAGTAAATGCTTAATAGGGATGTACCCCATGCATACTTAGTTACTTTCTTCCTCTCGACTGAAAATCAAGCAACGATCAAACTGTCATTTGAGTGCCACGTGTCAATCATTTCAAACGTAGCGTCTAACTTGAGGCGCTTTCGCAGATTGCATTCTATTTTCGCGATTTTCACTCTCGTTTTCGCTTCATCTCTCTGTAGAGTAACGCCGCTCGTTCGCACGAACGATTGAAATATGTAGCAAAAATGTTTCAAAAATAAATCCTCCGGAGAACACCGAATCAACAGCGCTGGCATGACTGCTCACACGCGACACCTGTCGTCGATTCGTCTTATTAATATGCACTGTTCCCTCGGTTGTTGCTGTTGGCTTTTCTGGTACTGATGACGATGATTTTGATGATGATGATGATGACGACGCCAACTATGTTGAAATCCCACTTGTGAGATTTCCGTTAGCCGCATCCATAGACGATTTTAGCTTGTCATCCGCCTGTTGAACATGGATTTGGTGTAAATCCACCATCTAACAACATCCAACAGTATGATCATGTTCGCACTTAAGCCATCGCTCCACCATGTATCCACCAGCGACATATGCAGAGATAAATGATGCACATTTTCCGCTGTCTTTGATACATTGTATTGCATTTTGTCCGTTCTTCATCGCCTACTTGTGGAGTAATCATTCATAAAATTCACGCTTCACCCTTTTACTCTGTATTTGCAGGCTGTTGAGAACGTCGAGCAGCAGGTGACGAGCACCACCAGCAGCACCACCAAATCTTCATCGGCTACCGTATCGGAGAACCAGCAGATCTACCAGCACCAGGAATCGTATGTAGAACAGGTCTCATCAGTATCAAAATCCAAACTAATCCATCAGCAGACGGCGTGCGAAGAATTCCTGGTAAGTTTTGACTAAGGTTCAGCTACAGTGTGGCCATAAAAAACTTACCCCAACGTTTTCAATTTAAGGTTCGCGAACGCCAACTGGTTAACGGCAAGTACGAAAACGGCTTGAGTAACGGTCACCACACCACCAACGGTAATCACGTGCATTCGTCCTCGTCGACGACCTCGGTAAACGCCACCAACAACAGTAGCAGCAGTGTTAGCAAAACTAGTTCTTCGGCAGTACAGGAAACCTGCACCACTACCAGCCACCACAGCAGCAGCGCCGTCAGTAGCAGTGGTGCCAATCGGTTGCGAGACTTCAAGCTCGAACGGTTGAATCTTCCCCAGACCGGTGGTGCAGTGAGCGGTGAGTACTTTCTGTTATTTATTGGATTGTCTTTATAAGGGTTGGGTTATTGGCGACACACCGCACAATAAGGTGCCCGCCATAGTAAATGCGACGTGCGATGCGACGCGACAGTGCAATTTGACAGCCGTTGATAATGAATGTTATTCTTTTACGTGTGTCGTGTCACGTCGCATCGCACGTCGCGTTTACTCTGGCTTGCCCTTAAGGATAAAAAAACATCCAACGATGCTAAGAGACGAGCCAGCTTAGGGCTGAAAGTCTCAATAATAATGAAAAAATCCAACGATGCTGTACTGTAGCACTGACTGACCTGATAAAACAAGCAATAGTCCAGTTCAATTTATGCTCGAAGTAGATTACAATGCGGTTCATTCAACCATTTCTTGAAAATTTAAGCTGTAGCTTCGATTTGTTAATATTAAAGACAACAATGATATGGAAATGCTAATATCAACTTCCAAACCTCAGACGGACATTTTCATGATATAATAAGAGGCGATAGCCTCTGACAGGGAAAGGGATAGCCGGAATGACAGGGAAACTACCCTTGCGGCTCCGATATATACAAGGCCTTTTTTATATATGTAGTACTTTTCACTTTTCCGCATTCTGCAAAACGTTATTCAAGCTCGTTGGCCAGTAACGCCTGTACACAATTCGCATCAATTGCTATGATGGTCCTCAAAGTTCTGGTGGCAATTAGTGAAATTTACTTAGCCTACCGGTTGACATGATTGATCCGTTTCCTGATTACTGCCCATGATCGCATATTTGTAACACTCGCATTTCTGTTCATTTTGTGAAAAGCCTGCGAATCATTTAGAAAGCTAAATTTACTGCATCTAATCCCTAAACAGTAAAATATGCTTTACTATCTTGCTTATCTGTGGTAAGCTGAACATGATTGAGTTTGATGATTGACAAATGATTTACAGAATCAATCAAAATGCAAATGTTACAAATATGCGATCATGGGTAGATTACTAAATTGGAATTATTACACTAATTGTAGTAGCTTATTCCATTGTCATTGCCATTTTATTAAATTGTTTAAATTTTCTTATTCGATACACTCAATTTGATAAATATTCCCAATTTGTGTTTTTATTCGCTAAATTTGCTCAAATAGCCAAAATTGACTTTTCCCGTTCGGAGACGAGCCAGCCTCGGGCTAAAAGTCTCATTAATAAAGAAATAAAAAAAAAAACACTTTTCCCGTCAAAAATGTTATCTATTTATGTTGTTTCATCAGATCGTTTGGCTTATTTATGGTCAATTTTCCCAGAGAACTCATATTTTTCAAACTTCTAACTATTTAAAAATAAATCCAAAACAAAAAAGTGCTTCAATGTGAACCGGGCAGAGATTTTTGAGAATTGTCAAATTTTACTATTTTGCCTAAATTACCCAAAACAACTCCGATCTAATAATAATTTTCCAATTTGTCTATCTCGATCTATCAATTTTAAATTATTGAACGTGCAAATCTTATAATTTTTTTTTATTTATATTCAAATGTTTTTAATTCTCCCAGTTTGACACTATTAACAGCTGTTGAAAACTCTCACAATATAGTTTTTCTTCAGAAACACCTACATATGCATTTATTCAATCCATTCATTTGTGTATTTGTGTATTTTGAATTTCAAATATTTTTCATCAAATAATTCAACTCCTTTTATCAAAAGTTCAAAACCAGCGTAATATTTTTTGTACAATGCTGAAAATAAAGTCGATTGCTTAGCATGAGTAATCAAACGATCTACAGATGTTGTGATCCCCATGGGCGTTGTTGTTCTCTCAATTCGTGCTCTTGAAAAATCACTAGAAAAAGCACGTGGTTTCCAAGATGGCCGATTTGTGGCTTTGTTGTATAACCACCTTAAGTGCATGTCGAATAACTTCATTACTATTGAGAAGCAATGAAGTATCGATTTCGATACAGTTTTTGATTTGTTTTCCAAAGAGTACATGACACGGTCCGCTATTTAGACCCTTCACAGAGAGCAATCTCATTGATGGCGCGTCCCTTATCAAATCTTTCCTTGAGAAAACAGAACAGTAATACTTTTTTTTTTTTGTGTCTTTATTAAACAGACTTTCAGCCCGAGGCTGGCTCGTCTCCGGAACAGTAATACTGTTAATTGACCATGCATCGGAGCCCTAGCCACATCCTTGTCTTGCTTCTAGAATATCACCAGTAAAGCTACAAACCCGGGATTTAGCTCTATCTACAAGACCATTAAAATCTAGAGAAGTTGTTCAGTAACAAGAATTTCCGTGTGTTCCTCGAACTACCATTGTTTACCAGTTCATGAAGAGTTAGTACATCCATAGAACCCTAACTCGAACTATTTCCAGCAGTTAGTTCAGCCTAGGTCAATGGGCCCTGGTTTTATAATTAATTGCTAGAAAATCTGTTTCCGCTGCATACAATTTAGCCTCAAACGAGAGGAATTTGAGTCTTTCAACCATGTGCAGGGTAAAGTTAATTTTGTTATAATTCAAAAACTACAATTGGTATATGTAGAGGATTAAATACGATAAATCCTTGAAATACAACAACTTATTGCCCTAGCTTGAAAAATGGATTAAGCTAGGGCTTGGTTTGGTAGATCTTACACCGTAAAACACTACGTAAAAGTGATCTACCAGCTTTACGGGAAATATATACAGTGCCATACCAGCCATAGGATCTCATTGGCTGGAGTTCAGAACAGATTTTCCAAGACTAATAGGAATAAACTAATAATTCGAAGCAAAAATCGATTAATATGAATAATTTTCAATAATATTCAGTGACCTCGACCTCACTGGCTGGAATGGCAGAAATTCCTTCAGGGAATCAAGAATTCTTCTGCTGTACCAAAATTTCTCCCAGGGATTCAGAAATACAGAGATTCCTCCAAAGATTTAGGAATTCTTGTAGAGATTCAAAAATTCTTTCGGGGATCTTCCTAAGATTCAGATTTTTTTTTAAGACAATTGAAAATTCTTTCAATGATTCAAATATCCTTCCAGGGCCCGAATTTTTTTTTCAGGGTTTCCGAAATTCTTCCAAGGATTCAGAATTCTTCCAGAGATTCAAAAACTCTTCCAGGGTTTCAAAAATACGTACACGGATTTGCTTTTTCTTCTAGCGTTATTGTTCCATGGATTTATAAGTTCAAGAAATTATCCATGGATTCAGGAATTTAGGAATTCCTCTAGGGATTTCAAAATTCCATTATTTAGAAATTTCTCCATAAAGTCAGAAATTTTGCGATGGATTCAGAAATTTCTCCAGACATTCAAAAATACTTCCGAGAATTCAGAAATTGGCATGACATACCCCACTGGGACATTGCAGCCTGGCAGCTGGCAGCTTATATATTCATTTAGCCCTTCCACAGTTATTAACTGCGAAGGCTTCCAAGCCAAGGCCATTTTTGCATTCGTGTACAGGCTACAAATCAAACAAGACAAAAAAAAACAGTGAATCTAAAATATTAACTTTATTATTATATAGGGGAAGTTCACCGGTTTTGGCCACCTTAGTGCCTAATTTGGCCATTAACCCTGAAAAATACACATTTATCCAAAATAATCGATCAGTTAAAAGCAGCGTAGAACCGTGAGAGATATATCTCTTGTTGGAACTAATAAAACCCTCGTTAATTGCTCTATTTTTGGAGTTATTCGCAAAATTGGCCAAATTAGGAACATGGCCAAAACCGGTACAGTTCCCTAAATTTATTTTTATATTAAAATATTTTTTTTCAATCCCGTCCCGTTTTATTGTTTTATTGTTTACATTTGTTCTAAGCATAGAACGTTTTTGTCATAACTGTATGTTTAAATGCCCAATCTATTGCTCGGTAGGGGCTGTTAGATTTGAATCTATCCGGATACCAGGATTTATAGTACAA
This sequence comes from Armigeres subalbatus, assembly GCF_024139115.2. Taxonomy (NCBI): domain Eukaryota; kingdom Metazoa; phylum Arthropoda; class Insecta; order Diptera; family Culicidae; genus Armigeres; species Armigeres subalbatus. The sequence goes on along the minus strand of NC_085139.1, from coordinate 103,516,856 downwards.
TACTTTTTTGACGCCACTTCTACTCTGTTTGTATTGAACTGTGCTGTGATGGCGTTTATGTCTGTATAGGAAGCCAGGAAGCCGAGAATGTGTTCCCCCGAAAATATATTAGGCCGGACCAAGGATGTTATCTATCATTTAATAATTTGCGTTCGATCATTTAGTAGTTTGTCAATAACTCATACCAGAAGCTGAATTTCAAAATGTATTGTATGTTGGACTTCTAGTGTGACGGTTTTTCTATAACTCTGCCTAATGATTCGTTGTTCGAATTTTAATAGTAACGGAGTTATAGCTAAAGTTCCAGTAACAAAATTCCAATCATTTAGTTTCAGTTACTGCAACTAGCGCTATATTTCCGTAATTATTTGAATTCTAACAACGAACCATTAGGCAGAGTTGTAGAAAAACTTTCGCACTAGAAGTCCACCATACAACATATTTTGAAATTCAGCTTCTGGATGGATCTAACCTAACCTAACTTGAACGCAATTTGATCGTAGAGTCTAGAAAATACGAATCGAAATAAAACAAACAAATGCAAATAAAACACGGTCGTTGATACACACGCACGAGTGTCTCTATGTTCGAAGTAGTCTACTTTCACACAAAACTTACGTTCACACAAACACAAAACTACGAAAGACATGATAGAATAATGAATCAAATCCAACCATCGTGAACGGATTTCGAAACAAAACCCGTACGAACATCAAAAACCATACAGCTATGCTATGTAAGACCGATCGACTGAACTACCACTGGGGGACACTGGGGGAAGTGGAAAAAGGGGGTAAGTGTAAAAATCAACTCGAAAAATTGGAATTGTACATACTTTACAGTTTTTACCACATCATAACATTATGCAAGCCCTCCCTCCTTATCCGTGCAGTAAAGACGCGCGGCTACAAAGCAAGACCATGCTGAGGGTGGCTGGGTTCGAATCCCAGTGCCGGTCTAGGCAACTTTCGGATTGGAAATTGTCTCGACTTCCCTGGGCATAAAAGTATCATCATGTTAGCTTCATGATATACCAATGCAAAAATGGTAACTTGGCCAAGAAACCTCGCAGTTAATAACTGTGGAAGTGCTTAATGAACACTAAGCTGCGAGGCGGCTCTGTCCCAGTGTAGGGATGTAATGCCAATAATAAGAAGAAAAACATTATGCAAGCATATACTTTGATGCTCACACTAATACTATGTTGAAATTTGTATAATACATACACTAACACGGTTAACGCTTGAACTGTAATTTTAGGTTTCGCAAAAAGTTGATTTTTGCACTCAAAAAATCAATTTTTATTTGCACCAATTGTCCTTTTTTCAAGTGAATTTATATCACAGGTGACCATTATAATACAATTAAACTAATCCCATTCAATTGGTAGTGGTTTGTACCAAGAAAGCAAATAATTCAAAGATTTTACACTTACCCAAGGTATCGAACACTGCGGGGGAAGTGGATAATGTTCTAATTACGCAATTTGTTTCTTCCCTCCAGGGTTTATTTCGATAACTGTGAATCTTAATATGTTCCTTCTTTGTTATCATTGTGATTCCAGTGGTGATAGGACTAATATAAATGAGAAAATTCCAGATTAATCCACCTATCGGTATTGATGCCTTTCACATGTTTTACATATGAAAAAAATGTATAAGAAAGTTAAAAATAGCACTGATAGGTAAATATATTGTATAATTCACATTAATTTTTATTTATAACAAGTTTCGCCGTCGAATTCAATTTTTTTGCGAACAGATTGGTTAAGGACAAGAGCTTAATAATAGCTGATAATGTTGTACGTGCTTTGCACACACATACATACAAATACGCACATACAGACATTATCTCAATTCGTTCAAATTAATTGATTAGTTTATAACCCATATAAGTCCCATTTTTCCTTTAAAAAGTTCATCTTTGGGGCGAACATATAGATTTTACCTGCTTACTGACGCGAACTGCATCTTCACTTTCTAATTAGTTTACTCATCTGTACAAAGCAGAACAACATTTCGATGATCGGGCGATCGTTCTGCTAACCGCACAAAGCAGAACAAATTATGTCATGACCGGCCGATCGTTCTGCCTACTAAATAAATGACGACTGTACGTGACCTTTGAATGCTGAACATTTGTCTTTCAAGCCACAAACAAACATGATCTACTTTTTTCCCTCAATTCCAACAGAAAATTTGATACTCCTAAATAAACGTCTCTGAGGCATGTTTCCAAGTACAGCATTGCGATTAATTAAATCTATTCACATATCGACCGCACAAGCAGATCAAAAGCTTCTGATTCTCGCGAACAATCTGCATATCATATAAAAACGCACTCTGATCTATTTTCTTACCAACCTAATAGGTACTATCATTTCTACCACTCTTCAAAGAATTAGCTATGTCTAAAATGCATTTTCTGCTAACAAAATTGAAAGCGAGGAAGATAGTTGACAAAAGAGATATATTTGAAATAGGCTATGAGAAGGAAGATTTGAAGATAATCAAAATAGAAGGCAAACAAAGGTCAGAATAAACCATAAAAATAGACAGAATAGACCATAAAAAGGTTATCTGCTCCATTACCAATAACATTCTCCCATATTAATAACATTCGCAAAACAGGCAATTTAGGCTAAATTTGTGTCGTGTTTTGTTGTTTTCCGCCGTGCTCACTGCTGAAAAAATTCACAAAATGAGAAATTAAACAATTTGCACACCGATTCTTTGTTTTCGAATGGTATTGATCTGGGTACATGGTATGAATTCAAGGAACAGTTCCCCTATATTGTGATCTAGGGCTGAAAGTCTCTCTGAAAGAACTTCCGTTGGTATTCAAACAGAACTCCATTCGGAATTCGAAAAAATATCCGTTCAAAATTCGGACAGAATTTAATTCGAAGTTCGAATAGAAAAATTCATTCAAAATTTCATAAGAGCTCCGTTCGAAACTCAGACACAACTCCAATCGGAATTCGAGCAGCATTGCATCCGAAATCCAAACAGGAATCTATTAGAAATTAGAAAAAAAAAACATTTAGAATTCGAACAGAAGTAAATTCGGAATTCAAAAAGAATTTCATTCGCATTGCGTAAGGAATTCCATTCGGAGTCCGAATAGGATTCCATTCAGATTTCAAGAAAATTCTATTCGACTTTCGAAATTCGGACAGAATATCATACGAAAATCGAATAGAATCCCATTCGGAATTCAAACGGAACTTCACTCGGAATTTGAACAGAATTTCAATCGAAAACAGAAAACAATCTAAAAGACAAATTTTTAATACTCAAACAGAATACCATTCACAAATATGAAAGAGAACTCCATTCGGAAATCGACTGGACTCCATTTGGAAAACCAACTGAATTACATTCAGAGTTCAAACAGAATTTCATTTCACAATCGAAAAGCATTTGATTTGGAATTCAAACAGAATTACAATCAAAGATATGAAACAGAATTCCATACGCAATTCGAACAAAAATCCATTCGTTGCTTTGCGTTGTAACATAGTAGATTTTCGTAGATTGTATACTGATAGGAGGGCCCCCCTTAGCCGTGCGGTTATCGAATGTGATTTCTGAGTTATTACCAATCTAGAACAACATTTCTGAATGAATGTTTAGATAAATATTGAAAGCATTAAATAAAAGAATGTATATGAGATGGCCTTACAACTCTATGATCAAAGCCAGCGGAATTGCATAGGGGATCAACAGATGGGACTTGAGATTATTACTCCATCATTAATAAAACAAGGTTCCGAAAATTCAAATTCTGTCATAACGTATAAGATCTAAAAAACCTGTTTTTTCATTTACAAAAACATATACATATAAATATAAACATGTTGATTTGTTTTCCACCTTCGATGACTCGCAGCGTTAAAAAAATTGAATCTGCGAAAAAACGCACGGACATTTGTTGTACACCACTTAAGTATGTGATATTGTATGAGTGATTCAGCAATACCAGAAAAATGAGTGAGGACCATAAAAAACGATTGATTCTGAAGCTGACGAATGCGAATAAGCTTCTTCTCTTTTTTATATATTGAAACACTGGACGAATATCAAACGAAATAATATCCAATTTTTTGCAAAAATCGTGGCAGTCTTTCGTACGTCTTTCTTACGACTAGCTCCTTGAACATCCAGTACTAATTAGGTTAGCTTCAATGTAACTTAAAAATATTATACATAGACACATGGTTTAATTCAACCAGTGGAAAAATTCCGACTGCCAAAGACAATTGAAATGTAATAATTAAAATAGAAAATAAATCATATCAGCTCATAACATAAGAAGGATAGTGCTGATCATGCACGGAATACACAGTCTGGATGAATTGGATAAATGACAAAGGAAAATATGTAAATTAATTCGAAAAATAGTAAATAAATTTTTAAACACATTTAAACTTGTTAGCCACTTACCTTTTTGTTGAAAACATTTATCTAACAACCAAATGTGGCAGCCGTATACATACCACGTGTAGAATTTCATGAATGCGATCTAAATTTAGTATCCATCCTCCAACATTCGACAGCAGGAGAAATGTATGAAGCGAACAAGGCTTTGCTTTCATCGATTGAGAATCAGCCTCCAGATGTTGACGGGTTCAGCAAAACTATGTTCTTCCTCATTTAGTCTTACCAGCAGGAGCAGATGCATAGGGTTCCCAATCCGAAGTAGGTGTGTCAATTCCTGTTTGTCTGGTTTCTAGCCAACGCTGTTCTAAGGCAAGCCAAGTACCCACGATATTGTAGAGCAACGATCCAGTACCAGCCTTTGTGTCCCACGCCGCCTGCATCTCTATCCATGGTTCATCGTGATTATTTGGTGATTCCCATTTAGATCATTTAAACTGGTTTTACACTAATTCAAACATACACTATCGATTTTTCCTTTTCCACTTCCCCCAGTGTACCTTACTGCAATACTTTTTGTCTTTGATGATCGTACTCGCGCACAAAACAAGCACCAGAAAATATGCAGGCAGCAGGTTCACGCGTATGTGGCGTTTTTGGTAGGCCAAATTACACTCGTTTCTCACTCGTGAAGCTCAAATTTCCACCACTGACCATTGGTCCAACACACAAATCAAAATAACTAAAGAATTTTGTGAAAATCAGCGAATCATCTGGACAATAAAATATTCTACAATAAGCAAGTGGAAATGACTCAAATTCATAGTTATCTGATATCAGTTTATTACAATAAAATATAAAAAAAAGTATTTGACAAAACCAGCCACAAAACTGCTAAACAAATTAATGAGAAGAACCACATTTTATTCCTTTTTATTGCTCTCATATCTCTCATCAGAAACACGAAGAAGAATATTTTATTGTCCAGATGATTCGCTGATTTTCACAAAATTCTTTAGTTATTTTGATTTGTGTGTTCTTATGCATTAAAATATTTCCTAGAAGGATATTTGTCGGAATGGGACACTGGACGGTGCACTTAAGAAAAACAACCTTTCTTTAATATATCCACTATAATACGCAAGGATCTTGATATAGTTTTCTAAGTTATTTATTGATTTGCTCTACTATATATTGGAATTTCATTTAAATATAGGGGATATTGACCAAAATCAAACATTACCCAGCTCCCTGTTAATTAGCTAAGGCCGAGGCTAAGGCCTTATTTTATTATTCAAGTGATTTGCTAAAATTAGCACAATTCTAGTGGCGGCGCGTAGCCTCACTTTTTACCTGTGCACAGACACAAAAAATGAAAATTTTGATATTTCTACAGCCCAAACGAAAAATAAAACTATCAGAGTCGTTTAAACTAATCAAAATCTAGTTATTCTGTACATTTTCGCACGAAAATTCCTTAAGTTTAGGTCCAGTGCACAGGTAGATTGAGGTTAGGGAAACGCCACTGCACAATTCACAAAATTCTCTCGAACTTTAAATGATGTTTTTGTGCATTAAAAGAATTTCAATGTATAGGGGGTATTAGACAGAATGCGACACTGGACGATGCACTGTAAAAAAGAAAAAAAACATCTCTTTAATATGTCCACTAAGTGAGCAAGGATGCCAATATAATTTTCATAGTTATTAATTGATTTGCTCTATCTGATTTTAAAATTTCATTCTACTATAGGGGATATTTGGCAAAATCAGACACTATTCAACCCCCTAGGAAAAGTTACATTTCTTTGTCCAGATAATTCGCCGATTTTAACAAAATTTTCTCGAGCTTTCAATTTGTGTGTTCTGATAAATTAAAAAAAGGTCCAACGTATAACGGATGTTGGACAAAATGAGACACTGAAGGGACCCTGCAAAAAAGAAATAGTTTTTTGATATGCCTACAATAGTCTTCAAGGGTCTTAGTACATTTTCCTAAAATGAAAATTGATTTGATGTTATACTTTTGAAAATATTTTTAAATTATAGGGGGCATCAGACAAAAACAGACACTAAACAGATTCCCAGTGAATTGTGCGAGGATAACAATATTTCATCGTCCTGAATTCCATAACTGACAGTAACTCATTTGATGATCTCCTCGAATCTTAAATGTGTATCATCTGAAGCATTCTATAGGGGGTATTAGATAAAATGAGACACTTAGCCGTGTTCAAAAATATATGGGAGGCCTATTATGATATTTTCATAACACAAGTCAAAGTTTTCCCTGTCTTTTCGGCTGATGTGAACATATGCATTAGCAAAATCCTCTATTTGTAGGGGAAATTGGACAAAATAGGACACTTCCAGTATTCTAACGGCAAAGGGGTCAGCACCTTCAGATTCTTTGGATTTTTGTTATTTTTTTAAGGTAATTTCCAGATATGTACATACCGTGGTTGAATTGCGTCCGTTTTTTGGCTCAAATTTACACACTGTGGATTGCCTGGTCCTTTTATCGTAAATCTATTATTTGTTAAATTTATTTTCAATATTTGTCCAACATTTGTCCATCCTGATCCAGTGTGAAATCTATATACATAGAAATTAATTTAATGTCTGTCTGACCCTTATAGACTCGAAAAATACCGAACAGATCGGCGTATAAATTTGTATACAGAGGTTTTTGGGTCTGGGGAAGGTTCTTAAGATGGTTCGAGAAACCTCTCTCCTTTGGAAAGGGGGGCTCTCATACAAATGAAACAGAAATTTACTCGAGAACTAATCGTAGGATAAATCAATTTTAGGCGAAACGAAGTTTGTCGGGTCTGCTAGTATTAAATAAAAACCTACCGCTGTAAGATATGTTAAATATTAGTATGGTTGAAAGATTCTTTCCCAAAATAGTTGACCCTGAGGCAGTATTTCGGAGAACAAATTATTTGATATTTTCTCCCACAACGCTATACCATGAAAATGACCAGCCACTGCCCCATAACTAGCATCTTAGACAATTACTATCGACGATCAGTCAAATTTTTTTTCTATGTTGAATACATTCGAAAAAGTCCGGAAATTTAAAAAATCGATGTCGTATGTTTCAGAAACGACAGCTCTTAGAAAAAAAAAATATCGTATTAAATTTTTCGTACTTTCGTCAAATCGAATTGATGAAAACGTAAAAATAATATTTCAACAATTTTTGAAAAACCGACTTATTTAAAAAAAAATAGATAACTCATTTCTCCATTATGATCCATAGTGTAAAATAATTCATATATTATTATCTTCTTCAACTTATCAAAAAATTAAAAAATGTTGAAAACATCTTTTTTGAGAAAATGGATTATTAAGTTTTATATTCAATGTTTGATTTTTTTTCATAGTGTATATTTTTTTCACATACTGTGGCAATTCAAATTTCGGACGCTTATCGGACGCGGAATCCAAGTTTCAAAGTGCTCGCGTTTTCGGGGGCACACCACTTGATACGGAGGCGGCGCACAACGCAGCATGCGTGAAATAATAAAAATGACAGTTCGGCACTGTTTTTTCATAAGGGCGAAAGTCGCAAACGTAAACAATGCCTTCTCCTGTTAATTTTCTCAACAACTAGGACCGCTTCCAACTAGCAACCACTTGGAACTGGTGAAGCACCGCTCCTTCTACCGAACGGAAATGCAAAATACCGCCAGAAATCTCTAATCTTCCTGAAATCGGCAGAAAAAGTCAATGTTTACGTATGCGACTTTCGCCCTTATGAAACAGGAATGTCGAGTTGTGCGTTGCTTCCATATCGAGTGGTGTGCCCCGAAAACGCGAGCACTTTGAAACTTGCATTCCGTAAGGAGTGACCTTAAGCACTTTCTAATATAAAGCCAGAATGTTAACACGCATTTTGAGCCACACCGTTACAATTACCAATGATTTATGCACTCCGTGTTTAATATATGTGCGAGCGTCCGAAATTTGATTATCCACAGCAGTCCCATTGACTACCTAATTGCCGAAGACATCAAAATGATCGGCAAGCCGTTTTCGAGTTGTATTTTTTTGGAAGTGTGAAAGGTGTTTTTCCTTAGGCCCTTGGCTAAGAGATTAGTGAAAAACCTGAGAAACCGACTAACATATAGCCATTTGAAAATTTAGTTACTACGAATGAATGAATCCTAGTTTTAAAGGAATTACTGAAGTAATTTTTTGAACTCGGGAAGAGTTCTCCGGAACATTCCGAAATTTTTATAGAGTTTTCAGAGTTTTTTTTTTCAATTTCCGAAGGAATCAGCAGATCAATTTGAAAAATCGAAATAAATAAAGGTAAAATATGACGTCGAGCAATTAAAAAGGTGTGACCCGTAATTTAAGTCATAATACGCCTAAAATGCTGGGGATCTCCGCTCTAAATGCAATTACCCCTGAACTTACGCAAAACCACTCTCAACAAATCATCAATTATTGCTGAACAAGCGCATAAACTGATCTCATTGTTTTGCCAGTAATAGACTCTAACTGTGACATGACGCCAACAACGTGCTTTAATATAACTAAAAATTACTATTTACGATCCGGAAAATCGCACTAGTTATCCACCACCTTCGTTCACCACATCTGCCATCAACAATGATCGCCCACTCAAGACACCCAACTGTGACTGTGACTGATGAGATCCCGCAATGAATGGCGTGTCGCATCACTATTAGTCAGCTGTTTTGAGTGGGTGGGATCATCAGCTGAAATTTGATTCCGGCACATAGGAGGAGGAAACTGTATCGATTTCTGTCTGACAAGTGTCTTCACCCATCATCAACTGTCACAGATTACTCAAAGCAGGGCAGACGGCCGAATTGGTGTCGTAAAGTGGTAATTGATGAGTGATCACCTACCGAACACATATGACTAGCACGTTTGAGCGTGAGCGTGTAAATAAATGTGTTGGAAAATTATGCCAGCGCAAATATGGAACATCCGACCGAGAGGCGGTGCAGTTAGTTTTTTTTTTCAATGATCTTGGAATATGTATCATAGAAACGTACGGCCCGACCGTACAAGATTCGACGTTCTTCGTTCACCCACATGTTCGAAGCAAGGGATTGCTGCTTTGCGATGCGCTATAAATATCCCGCTTCGTATGGGCTCTTCAAATCGTCACAGCTTTGGCTGGAATTACACCACCAGTAAACAAATGTACGAATGTACGAGATGGTCGTTTTCTGTTTTCCGACGATGATTGTGGTGATGGCTGGATGACACATGTACGAGAACCCGTGTAACGGTTTTACGTCACTCTTTCGTTGCCGACCACGGCCGGCGTCGATCGATCAGCCAGCGAACAACGTGTTTTCGCGAAAATACCTCCATAAATTTGAGGAAACAAACGTTCCGTCCGAAAAAAAAAACCTCTGAAATCCCTTCGGATTTGTATGGGTCATAAAACTGTCAACGGAGCGATTTTGGTTGGTGCCCCGTGGACACTTTGTGTCCCACTGGCAACCAGCAGCTGGATGTACGATCGTGAAAGAGTTCTAAATTTTCTTATTTATGACTGCACAGAGGTTGAACAGCAACAGATTCGCAAGCCTTTGTCGTCATTGCGGTTCATGCGTAGCATTCGGAACTTTGACATTAGGCTGTGCGCATTGACGTCTCGACGCAGATCAATATAATTTTGGCTTCTGCCGTGAGCCGTGTGCTAAAGTTTTTCGTACTTTTTTTAGTAATCAAATATTTTTTAAACTCGAATTGATACCATAAATATGGAATTTGAGCGCAAGAGTTCAAATTCGATTCAAAATTTGCAGTGAAAAGTTGTTATACCATGCGTCTCCATCTGTTTATATGCATGGACTAGCGGAGCAATGCCACCGATTTGCTGATTCACCATAATTGCTTTTGTTGGAAGCGTACCGCAAAAAAACTGATCTTTTGATTGCGATCATTTTTCTAACATTATTCGTTGCACACCAACTCTCCCCGAGTTCCACTCTGAGCTGCATTGTCCATCGTAAAAAGTTTCTCGTGAAAAACTGCTTGGCATTCGCCATCAAAGGTGTTTTCGAGTATGTTTTTCATTTGAGGTAGTCAGATTAATAGCGATAATCTTGAACTCTGAATCATCTCTATTTTTTATGGAAAATCTCACCGGATCACATGGTCGTCCAAAGCGTATTCCTCATCACATGGCAGTGTCGCAAGGCAGCTCACATTCCGAAGTAAACAATTCCAATAAATCCCCAATCACTTTCAACGTTCCGGATTCGTGTTAGCGATTGCCGAAGCGTCTAGAACTCAACCCACGGCGCGTCTGGCTTTGGTCCATTAAAACCGACGTGATTTAGATGAATCGGGGCCATATTTTCCCGATCCCACTCCCGGGTGTGCGGAACATTATCACCCGGCGGCACAATCCGGGCCGGACAACGCATTTTATTCACCACAGCAGAGGGGCGACGATCGTACGGGCCGCTACACGCACCCTTCGCTCAAATATAGATCCGGCGATTTATGATCGGCGACATGAGCGCAGCTTGACATGAAAACTGTCAACCGTCACTGTTCCGAGAGCCATTCTCACCACACCAGTCAGTCCGCAGTCCAAAATCGGCACGGAATGGCATGGCAACATCCAACTGATGGTCCCGGAGAGTGGTTGGTTGCGGTGCGAGCAAGATCAACCAACACTCATCGGACACAAATCTGCCACAGCGGGTTATTTTTAATATCGGTAAACAGGTGTCCCCGTAGGCAAGGTCTATCCTTTGAGTTGACAAAAAAAAAGAGCAAGATGCTAATTTGTGCTTTTTAGCTCGTTGTTGTTGTAGCAGTCTTTATATCACGATCTCCGTTGAATTGGCGCAAAAGAATGCCTAAAGTTGGCGCCAAAAGCGTCATTAGTGGCGTATTTTCGTTTTTCATTTCCAAAGGAAATGGTACGAACCATACGGAAATACCAGAAATTTTCTGATGATGATTGGGTTCATAAATAGCGGATTATGGTTGAATTTATTTATTAGTTTTATTGTTTTATTGTAATTATGGAGCGCGGGATGACGCTTCTGAAGTAACTTATGATTTTGCAGACAATTTGTTGAAACCACAATTTATATGAAGAAAATGTTTCCCGTTAAAATAATCAAATTGGATCTGATCGAATGAGAATCTTAGCTATATGAGGCCCAAACGGGAGGTTTAATCGATTTTGATTCGATTTCAATACTTTGATTGTTATTAAATTTCGATTTCAATTCTATTCCGATTTAATTTTAATTCGATTTTCCTTCCGTTTCAAATTCGATTTCCTTTTCATTTCAATTCAATTTCGATTTTTACCGAATCAATTTCAATTCTATACCAAATTATTTTCGAATCGATTCTTATTTCAAATTGATTTCGAATCGATTTGGATTAGATTTTTTGCTAATCGCTAAGTCTCGCTAATAAAGACAATGAAAAAAGTTTTTTCATTCCAATTCGATTCAATTTCTCATCGCTTTCGATTCAGTTTTAATGAAATTTTGATTCGATTTCAAATCGGTTTCGATTCGAATTCGATCTGATTCAATTCACTTTTGATTTTGCATATCGAATATTCGACTTCGAATCCGTTTCGAAACAATTTCGAGTCTATTCGATTTCGATTTCGATTAGATTTCGATTCGATTACGATACGATTTCTTTTCGATTTCAATTTGATTTCGATTCTACTACGATTTTGTTTCAACTTGATTTCGATTAGATTTCGATCCGACTTCGATCCGATTTCGATTCGATTTCGATTCAATTTCGATTAGATTTTGATTCGATTTCGGTTCGATTTTATCTTGATTTCAATTCGATTTCGATTCCATTTCAACTTCGATTCGATTCGATTTCAATTTGATTTCGATTCGATTTCGATTCGATTTCGAATCGATTTCGTTTCGATTTCAATTCGGTTTCGATTTGATTTCGATTTTGATTCAATTTCGATTAAATGTCGACTAGATTTCGATTCGATTTCCATTCGATTTCGATTCAATTTCGATTCAATATCGATTCGATTTCCACTCGATTCGATTTCGATTTGATTTCGATTCGATTTCGACAAAATTTCAATTCGGTGCGATTTCGATTCGATTTCGTTTCGAATTCTATTCGATTTCTATTCGATTTTGATTTGATTTCGATTCGTTTGCGATTCGATTTCGATTCGATTTTATTTCGATTTCGATTCGAATTCAATTTGAATTCGAATTGGTTTCGATTCAAAATCTTTTGAATTTGGATTCGGTTTTGTTTCGATTTTAATTCGATTTCGATTCGATTTTGATTTGATTTGGATTCGTTTGCGATTCGATTTCGATTCGATTTCAATTCAATTTTGATTCGTTTTCGATTCGATATCATTTCGATTTCGATTTGGATTCGTTTTTGATTCGATTTCGATTCGATTTTGATTCGATTTCGATTCGATGTCGATTTAATTTCAATTCTTTTGTTCTTGATTCGATTTCTATTTCGAATCGATTTCGATTTAATATCTTTTCGATTTGGATTCGATTTTGTTTCGATTTTAATTCAATTTCGATTCGATTTTGATTTGATTCCGATTCGTTTCGATTCGATTTTGATTCAATTTTGATTCGATTTTATTTCGATTTCGATTCGTTTTCGATTCGATTTCGATTCGATGTCGATTCAATTTCGATTCAATTCCGATTTGATTCGATTTCGATTCGAATTCGATTCGATTTCCATTCGTATTCGATTCGATTTCAATTCGATTTCGATTTGATTTCGGTTCGAATTTGATACGATTTCGATTTGATTACGGTTCGAATTCGATTCGATTTCGATTCGCTTTCGTTTGGATTTCGATTCGATTTCGATCAGATTCCAGTTCGATTTCGATTCAATTTAGAATCGATTTCGATTTGATTCCGATTAGATTTCGATACGATTTCGATACGATTTCAATTCAATATCGATTCGATTTCGATTTCGATTCAATTTCAATTCGATTTCGATTAGATTTTAATTCGATTTCGATTCGATTTCAATTCGATTTCGATTCGATTTTATTTCGATTTTGATTCTATTTCGATTCGATTCGACTTCGATTTCGATTCGATTTCAATCCGATTTCGATTCGATTTCGACTTGGAATCAATTCGATCTCAATTCGATTTCGATTCGATTTCAATTCGTTTCCGATTCCATTCGATTTTGATTCGATTCGATTACGATTTCGATTCCGATTCCATTCGATTTCGATTCGATTTTGATTCGATTTCAATTCGATTTCGGTTCGATTTCGATTCAATTTCGACTCGATTTTGATTCGATTTTGATTTGATTTTCGATTCGATTTCGATTTGATTTCGAATCGATTTCGATTCGAATTCGATTCGATTTCGATTCGATTTAGATTCAATTTCGATTCGATATCGATTCGATTTTGATTCGATTTCGATTCGATTTCGATTCGATTTCGATTCTATTTCGATTCGATTTCGATTCGATTTCGATTCAATTTCGATTCGATTTCGATTCGATTTCGATTCGATTTCGATTTCAATTTGATTTCGATTTGATTTCGATTTCAATTTGATTTCAATTTGATTTCCATTTCGATTCGATTTTGATTCGATTTTGATTTAATGTCGTATCGATTTCAATTTGATTTCGATAGGATTCAGATTCGATGCGATTTCCATTTGATTTTGATTCGTTTTCGATTCGATTTCGATTCAATTTTGATTCGATTTCGATTCGATTTTGATATGATTTTGATTCGATTTCGGCTTGGAATCAATTCAGTTTCAATTCGTTTCCGATTCGATTTCGATTCGATTTGGATTCATTTTAGTTTCTTTTTTTAGATAAGATTTTTATTCGATGTCGATTCGATTTCGTTTCGAATTCAATTCGATTTTTTTTTTTTTTTTTTTTTTTTGTGTCTTTATTAAGGAGACTTTCAGCCCGAGGCTGGCTCGTCTCCGAATTCAATTCGATTCAATTTCGATTCCATTTCGATACGATTTCGGTTCGATTAAGATTCGATTTGAATTCAAATTAGATTTCGCTTTGATTTCTATTAGTTTTGGATAAGATTTTGATTCGATATCGATTCGATTTCGATTAAATGTCGATTCAATATCGAATCGATTGCGATTCGATTTCAAATCGATGTCGATTCAATTCCGATTCAATTCCGATTCGATTTCGATTCTATTTCAATTCTATTTCGATTCGAATTCGATTTGATTTCGATTCGAATTCGATTTGATTTCGATTAGAATTCGATTCGATTTCGATTCGATTTCGATTCGATTTCGATTCGATTTCGATTCGATTTCGATTCGATTTCGATTCGATTTCGATTCGATTTCGATTCGATTTCGATTCGATTTCGATTCGATTTCGATTCGATTTCGATTCGATTTCGATTGGATTTCGATTCGATTTCAATTCGATTTCGATTCGATTTCGATTCGATTTCGATTTTATTTCGATTCTATTTCGATTCGATTAAGATTCAATTTCGATTCAATTTCGATTCGATTTCGATTCGATTTCGATTCGATTTCGATTCGATTTCGATTCGATTTCGATTCGATTTCGATTCGATTTCGATTCGATTTCGATTCGATTTCGATTCGATTTCGATTCGATTTCGATTCGATTTCGATTCGATTTTGATTTGATTTTGATTTGATTTCCACTTGGAATCGATTCAGTTTCAATTCGATTTCGATTCGATTTGGATTCAATTTAGTTTCTATTTTAGATAAGATTTTTATTCGATTTCGATTCGATTTCGTTTCGATTTCAATTCGATTCAATTTCGATTCGATTTCGATACGATTTCGGTTCGAATAAGATTCGATTTGAATTCAAATTCGATTTCGCTTTGATTTCTATTAGTTTTGGATAAGATTTTGATTCGATATTGATTCGATTTCGATTAAATGTCGATTCAATATCGATTCGATTGCGATTTGATTTCAAATCGATTTCGATTCAATTCCGATTCGATTCCGATTCGATTTCGATTCTATTTCGATTCTTTTTCGATTCGAATTCGATTTGATTTCGATTCGAATTCGATTTCGATTAGAATTTGATTCGATTTCGATTCAAATTTGATTCGATTTCGATTCGAAATCGATTCGAATTCGATTCGATTTCAATTCGAATTCGATTCGATTTCAATTCGAATTCGATTCGATTTCAAAATTCGAAATCGATTTTTTTTCTATTTAGATTTGATTTCGATTCAAATTCGATTTCGTTTTGATTTCGATTAGTTTTGGATATGATTCGATATTGATCCGATTTCGATTAAATGTCGATTCAATATCGATTTAATATCGATTCGATTTTGATTCTATTTCAATTCGATTTCGATTCTATTTCGATTCGATTCTGATTTGATTTCAATTCGATTTCGGTTCGATTTCGATTCGATTTCGATTCGGTTTCGATTCGATTTCGATTTCGATTCGATTTCGATTCGATTTGAACTCGATTCGATTTCGATTCGAATTCGATTCGATTTTGATTTAATTTCGACTCGATTTTGATTCTATTTCGATTTCTATCCGATTTCAATTCGATTTCAATTCGGTTTTGATTCGATTTTGATTTCGATTCGATTTTGATTCGATTTCGATTTGATTTCGATTCGATTTCGATGCGATTCGATTTCGATTTAATTTCGGATCGATTGCAATTTGAGATCGATTAGATTTCGATACGATTTCGATTCGATTTCAGTTCTTTATCGATTCGATTTCAATTCGATTTTAATTCGATTTCAATTCATTTTCAATTGATTTTAATTCGATTGTGATTCTATTTCGACTTGGAATCGATTCAATTTCGGTTCGATTTCGATATGATTTCGATTCGATTTAGATTCGATTTGGATGCAAATTCGATTTCGTTTTGACTTCGAATAGTTTTAGATAAGTTTTCGATTCAATTTTTAATCCATTTCGATTAAATGTCGATTCAATATCGATTCGATCTTAATTCGATTTCGATTCGATTCCGATTCTATTTCGATTCCGATATAAAGTCGATTTCGATTAGATTCGATTTCAATTCTATTTCGATTCGATTTCGATTTTGATTTCGATTCGATGTTGATTCGATTTCTATTCAATTTCGATTCAATATCGATTCGATTTCGATTCGAATTCGATTCGATTTCGATTCGATTTCGATTCGATTTCGATTCGTTTTCGATTCGATTTCGATTCGATTTCGATTCGTTTTCGATTCGATTTCGATTCGATTTCGATTCGATTTCGATTCGAATTCGATTCGATTTCGATTCGATTTCGGTTCGAATTCGGTTCGATTTCGGTTCGATTTCGATTCAATTTTGTTTCGATTTCTATTTGATTTCGATTCGATTTCGATTAGATTTTGATAGGATTTTGATTCGATTTAAATTCGATTTTGATTCGATTTCGATTCGATTTCGTTTAGATTTCAATTCGATTTCGATTTAATTTCGACTTGATTTCGATTCGCTTACGATTTGATTTCAATTC
Organism: Armigeres subalbatus; assembly: GCF_024139115.2. Classification (NCBI taxonomy): domain Eukaryota; kingdom Metazoa; phylum Arthropoda; class Insecta; order Diptera; family Culicidae; genus Armigeres; species Armigeres subalbatus. The sequence goes on along the minus strand of NC_085139.1, from coordinate 103,499,935 downwards.
GATTTCAAATCGATTTCGATTCGATTTTGATTCGATTTTGATTCGATTTTGATTCGATTTCGATGCGATTTCGATTCGATTTCTGCTTGATTTCGAATTGTTTTCAATTCGATTTCGATTCGATTTAAATTTGATTTCTATTCGATTTTTCGAGGGATTGACACTAGTGGTACGATTTTCACGAAGTCCGTCCAGTTATTTGGTTTCGCCGACGACATTGATATCATGGCACGTAACTTTGAGAGGATGGAGGAAGCCTACACCAGACTGAAAAGCGAAGCTAAACGGATTGGACTAGTCATCAACACGTCGAAGACGAAGTACATGATAGGAAGAGGCTCAAGAGAGGGCAATGTGAGCCACCCACCACGAGTTTCTATCGGTGGTGACGAAATCGAGGTGGTTGAAGAATTCGTGTACTTGGGCTCACTGGTGACCGCCGATAACGATACCAGCAGAGAAATTCGGAGACGCATAGTGGCTGGAAATCGTACGTATTTTGGACTCCGCAAGACGCTCCGATCGAATAGAGTTCGCCGCCGTACCAAACTGACTATCTACAAAACGCTTATAAGACCGGTAGTTCTCTACGGACACGAGACCTGGACGATGCTCGTGGAGGACCAACGCGCACTGGGAGTTTTCGAAAGGAAAGTGTTGCGTACCATCTATGGTGGGGTGCAGATGGCGGACGGTACGTGGAGGAGGCGAATGAACCACGAGTTGCATCAGCTGTTGGGAGAACCATCCATCGTTCACACCGCGAAAATCGGAAGACTGCGGTGGGCCGGGCACGTAGCCAGAATGTCGGACAGTAATCCGGTGAAAATGGTTCTCGACAACGATCCGACGGGAACATGAAGGCGAGGTGCACAGCGGGCACAGGTGGATCGATCAGGTGGAGGATGACTTGCGGTCCCTACGCAGACTGCGTGGTTGGCGAAATGCAGCCATGGACCGAGCTGAATGGAGAAGTCTTTTATGCGCAGCACAGGCCACTCCGGCCTTAGTCTGATGATAAATAGATAATCTATTCGATTTCGATTTGTTTTTGACTCGATTTCTATTCGATTTTAATTCGGTTTCGATATGATTTCGATTTGAATTCCATTCAATTTTTATTCGACTTTGATTCAATTTCGAATTGATCTTAATTCGATTTCGATTCGACTTCGATGTTTTTTTATTTGTTCGATTTAAATTTGATTTGTTTTCGATTTCGATTCGATTTCGATTCGTTATCGATTCGATTTCAATTCGACTTCGATTTGATTTCGATTCCATTTCAATTCGATTTCTATTGGATTTCGATTCGAATTCGATTTGGTTTTGATTCGAATTCGTTTCGATTTTGATTCGAATTCGTTTTTTCTTAAATGCTGTTTCTATTTTATTTCGATTTCAATTCAATTTCTTTTCAATTTTTTTCCGAATATACTCCATCTAAAGTTTCATTTTCCATTGGTTTTTATTTTAATTAGATACAATTTCTTTTCTATTTTAATTCGATTTTAATTTCGATTTGGTTCCATTTCGATTTTGATGAGATTTAGATCTGATTTGGATTCGATTCAGATTTGTTTTTGATTAAGTTTCGAATAAATTTCGATTTGATTTTATTTGATTTGAATTCCCATTTGATTTCGATTCGATTTGGATTTGATTTCCTTTAGATTTTGTTTTATATTCGATTTTAATTCAATATTCGAATTCGTTCGGTTTCAAAATTGCATTCCGATTTTATTTTAATGTAATTTCTATTCAATTTGGATTCGATTTCAATTTGTTTTGGGATTAAATTTTGATTCGTTTTCAATTTGATTTTGATTTATTTTCAGTTCGATTTCGATCTCAATTTAGATTCGATTTCGAAATGTTGATTCAATTTTAATTTGATTTTATTTCGATTTCAATCCAACTTCTGTTCCAATTTAATTTTAATTGCGATTTCGATAGTAATTTGTTTCCATTTCCATTTCGAAACGTGTTCAACAAGATTCTGATCCGATCTCAAATTTTATTTGTTTTCGATTCGATTTTGCCTTGTCAACTTCTTCCTGCCAACTTGCCTTGCCAGCTTTTACTACTTCTATTTTGATTCGATTTTTCAAGCTAACTCGTTACTAAGCCCGTTAACGCCATAACAGACACCCATTCGAACCAGCTTGAGTTGATTCTCTGTTTATTACCGAAGAAAATCACACTCTAAGTGGCGAATCTTCACCTTCGAATCGATTTCATTCATTCGTTCAAGCCTTTTCTAACTCGGTGTGTGATCTCGTTCCACATCCCAAACGGATTATCGCTACACCCTTTCAAGAGTATCAGCGCCGTCGTAGTCCACGCTCTTGCAACAAATGTTCCAGCAGCCGGTAGCGAGATACTTCGGTTAGGTACACTACGATACGGCATCGGCACAGGAAATTATAATTTCCCTTCAGTGGATTTAAATTGGTCTGGCAAATTTTTGGCAGGTGTCAGGCTGATCCAAAAATATCCAGCTCGATCCATCCACAACCCGAGCGGACTGTTCGGTTTTACTACTCGTAGAAATCTGTAACAAGCGAACCAGAAGCTCTTAGAGAAATGTAAAACCGAATTTTCGAACAATTTCAATTTGAACTGTTTTGAGGTAATCTGTCCGATGTTGTAATGTTACGTTAACATTGGATTAGTTTTATTTAACTGGATTAAATGAATAAAGCGGTCGAAAAAACATCCAAAAATCAGATTGTGAGATCGAACCAACTTGAAATGATCCGTGAACTAGTCCCCGGAAAATTTAATCAAGGATTTCCTAAATAAACATTTAGACATTCTCAGAGATACGGTCATCATCCGATACAATGTTTCCCGTTTGCAAAACGCTAATTGGCAAATAGCAGCCAATCGACCGCGAAGATATCGTTGATTGTCTTAAATCCATAAGATTTCTATTTCGGTCCCACGCCGCCACCGCCACCGGAATTGTTTATAACTCCGAAAACGACAGGAACACTTGTTCCCTCACAAAGTATCATCTCGTCCCATCATCTTCGAAACGGCATGCACGGCGGACGATGAAAAATAACCTGGCGATGGATGTTCGAGATCTTCGAGAGGAGCGTGGGCTCCGAATATGATATGATCAATCCCCGCGTGCGCGCGCGACATACGTTCCCCGGTCGGTTGGATGGATGGATGGATCTGATGGAGCAGAACATATTTACACAGCTCTGTCGCGGATCGAAAGGGAACGCGTGATATTTTTAAGAAAAATTCGATTGTTATTATATGATCCGCGTGCGCAGTTTTGATTCACCGCGGTGCCAAAGTCACTCATCGTACGCCCACGCCCGGCGTCGTAATCTGCTTCAATCGGTGGCATAATTTTCACTGGATGTAAGATGTGGGGAAAAAATATTTGGATCAATTTTTCCGAAACAAGAAAGTTTCTCTCTTGTGAAACTTGATGCTCAAAATTCGTTTTAATATTTTATAATAATTAGAATATTTATTTCACCTAATCTGCGGAGAGGTTTGAATTCGACTCATCATTGTAGCGACCGAAATAGGTTAAATTTTATGTCGTACTGGATTTTTACATAAGTTTGTTTGGGCAATTCTTCTACATATGTCGAAGCGACTTTGTGGATATCAGAAACTAATTAAGGTTATTCAGCGTGAGGCCATTGCGTTCTCGTAGTAGAAATTATTTTTTTTTTTCAAACCAGTTGAAAATCGGGTAACTTGTAGATCCCACTAAAATTATTCCTTTCCATCGGGCATAAAACGATCCGCCGCAAACAGCGTTATGTAATTGTTGATCGGCTCATCCCGGATCGCGTGCGCATCTATATTTTCTAATTCCTGTGGGTAATTAAAATACTATTTGGCGATCCACGAGCGATGAGGCAAATGAGAATGACACAGTACAGAGGTTATAGTGCTGGTGTGGTTTAATTAAAATTCCTCCCCGGTCCGATCGCGGCCGTCACGCTTCACGACTCTGGAGGATCCGAAATTAAGATGTTTCCACTCGCTGCAGTCGCAGTCGTGGCGCGGGTCACTTTTCCGATCGTAATCTTTGTCTTGTCCGCTACCATGGATTGCCTGACCTGATTGCTGACTGCTGGTCTCTAATGATCATGCTGCCAACATCAACAACGACGATCATCATCGCACTGTGGAAATAGAACTATCTGTACGAATTTTGTCCACGGTATTACGGTCATCCGAAAGTTGTTTAATGAACTCTCATGAATGCATTAACATTTTATTTTGCTAGCGAGAATGTTGAACATCTTTCAGTTGATCGCAATATCGGGTGAGATTCCTCATCATGGGTTCGTCTGCTGCAATGTCTGCCTGGTTTTTCGTTGAGAAAATCAATAGAGTTAAACTGGAGCACTCGAATCACGGCTCTCCATTGGTGTTTTGGTCACCCGAATCGCCACAGTGCATCATTCGGTTGGAAAGCAACGCCCGGTGGAGCCGCATGGCACTTTAAAATCCACACTTGAGCTGCCGTGGATATTGACCGAATTATTGCGCCATTCTTGTTGTCAGAGCGCTGCTGGCTGCGCTCAATCGTTGCAGGCGTGAAAACTATTCAGAAATTGTTAGGAATTTTATTCATCATTGAGGGGAGAAGGCAACCACGATGACATGATGTATAGTGACTGATGTCAACCTCGACGAGCGACGGCAACCGGACCAAAAGAGTGGCAATTTTCACACCCAAATTTACAAGTCAATTGCGCCAAGGGGTCCACCGATGGGGGCCCTGGATGGCAAGGAATGAAATTTTCCCCGCACATGCTGAGCGACGAGCAGTACTCGCATGTTTGATCGTTGATTATTTTCTGTTTTACTTTCGAGAAGCGGACTCAATGCAGCAGGATCGCGGCGCTTCAAACAGGTGTTAAGTAGAAAGCAAATTTATTTACTAACGCGCGAGTGAGCGGGACCTGGCGAGGACTAATAATAGTTCCCTTTCCGCGCGAGTGAGACGGGTGTACTAGTGTTGGATCCCGTCCCATCTTTGGCAGCAAGTCCAAGCCGGAGCAGTGGGAATCGATGCCGGGGTTTTTTCTTCTGCGGTCCCACAAGTGACAAATTATACAATAAATTACACCGAATGTACGTCAGCGACGAGGCCTTTCGCAAGTGCACTTTGCGGCTTTCGAGCGGACTTGTCATGGCGTTCTTCGGACGCTAGGACGAGCTGTGGTGTGCTTCATCATCGGGAAGAATGCTGATTTATTCGTTTTAAATTGTATATTTTTGGGTGGACAAATAGTCGAGTGAGAATTGTTATGAATGATGGTGGTTGGGTGTACTTTACAAGGAGAATTAGAGGTTTCCGGCGAATATAGTAAAATATTTATAACAAGCTCAAATGATACGAATAATTGATTTTCAGACCTTTTATGCATCAGAATCGTCTTATGTTATAAGTAACGCTATGTTGTTTCGAAGGTCAATTTAATAGAGTTGTCCTCTTGTGTTATGTTTTTGGACTCCATAGAATCAAGATCGACATAGCATAGGGACAATTGGAAAATCAACATACGGTTTAAGGACAAGGCCACGCAAAACGGAAGCAACGCCCCACTGTCATTTTTATTATTCCAACTCGCATGCGTGGAATAATAAGAATGACAGTAGTGCGTTGCTTCCGTTTAGCAGGGCTTGCCCTTGGAAACATGAGTACGTTTAGTTTTGGCTTTCGGGAGGCTTGTCCTTAACTTTACCTTGATATTTGTTTTTTTTTTATTGCTGCCATGCGTTCTAGATTGGTCATCAAAAACGACTTATTTTTTCAGTACATTCAAAAGCCACATAGCCCATGGTTTGTCAGGATGAGTAGTATGTTTATATTGTCATGTCTGCATGATCATATTCGAAATCCCTCAATCAGATCAGTTCCAGAACTAGCTTTGATGTGTTTATCATTTGCTTTTACATATCAGGGTAAAGGTGTGGGCTAGTCCGAAAATCGTCGGCAGCGGCGTTTGTCATAATTATGGTCAGCGACGGCAGCGTTTTCGGTGTCACGTCGAATGGCAATTTTGTAATTGCGTTTATTAAAAAAAAAATCTGGTCTGTTTTGGTTCCAAAACATTAAGGGGAGAATCTTTTTAATTTCCCCAAAAAAATCTTTGAACTTTTTCTAAAATATTAATTTGGAAATTATTTTCGGATTTTTCACGGCCACTACTTTGTAGTTACGAGAAATTCTTTGAAGCTCTTTTAAGGAAAATTCTTATTGGGCTGAATTTTTTTTAGGACTAGGAAAATTGTTGCAAAGTTCTACAGAAAACGGTTCAGAGTATTCACGGAAAATTGTTCGGAATTTCGTTGAAAATTGTTGAGTATTCTCCGAAAATTAAACAGAAAATTCTCCGAATATCCGCGGGAAACTCTTAAGAGTTCTTACGGAATTTCAACGAAAAGTTCTTAAGAGTTTTCGCACGAGATTTTTTTGTAAAAACTTTCCATAGAAAATTATTCGAGATCCGAACGCAATTTTTTTCCAATTTCTATGGAATTTTTTTCTGAATTTTCACTAAAGTTCTTCAAAGTTTCAACTCTTTTTTCCAAATGTTCACAGAAAACTTTTCGGTATTTGATGGACATTTTTCGGAATTTTGGCTTTCTACCAAAATTACTTTATATTTGGCCAGATAACACGTCAAGCTGAAAGCCCTCTAGCTGAAATTTATTTGGCCGAAATGTTTGAGCGAAACGGTTCAACTAAAAATTTTATTTGGTCAAAGCGTTTGCCCTAACAGGTAGGTTTGCTGAAATGGTCGTTTGACTGAATAAGTAATCTAGCTGAAAATGCCGTTCGGCTGAACTGGTGGTTTGACAGAAAGGGCATTTCATTCATTTATTTATTTTATTTTTATTTTATCCTCCATCCTCCATACTCTCCATCCTCGGATACGCCCCACGCTCGCCAAATCGTTTTGCACCTGGTCTGCCCATCTCGCTCGCTGCGCTCCATGCCGTCTCGTACCTGCCGGATCGGAAGTGAATACCATCTTTGCAGGGTTGCTGTCCGGCATTCTTGCAACATGTCCTGCCCATTGTACCCTTCCGGCTTTAGCTAACTTCTGGATACTGGGTTCGCCGTAGAGTTGGGCGAGCTCATTGTTCATTCTTCGCCGCCACACACCGTCTTCTTGCACACCGCCAAAGATGGTCCTAAGCACCCGTCTCCCGAATACTCCGAGTGCTTGCAAGTCCTCCTCGAGCATTGTCCATGTTTCATGTCCGTAGAGGACAACCGGTCTTATAAGCGTCTTGTACATGACACATTTGGTGCGGTGGCGAATCTTTTTCGACCGAAGTTTCTTCTGGAGCCCGTAGTAGGCCCGACTTCCACAGATTATGCGCCTTTGTATTTCACGACTAACGTTGTTGTCAGCCGTTTGCAAGGATCCGAGGTAGATGAATTCCTCGACCACCTCGAAGGTATCCCCGTCTATCGTAACACTGCTTCCCATGCGGGCCCTGTCGCGATCGGTTCCGCCCACAAGCATGTACTTTGTCTTTGACGCATTCACCACCAGTCCAACTTTTGTTGCTTCACGCTTCAGGCGGGTGTACAGTTCTGCCACCTTTGCAAATGTTCGGCCGACAATGTCCATGTCATCCGCGAAGCAAATAAATTGACTGGATCTGTTGAAAATCGTACCCCGGCTGTTACACCCGGCTCTCCGCATGACACCTTCTAGCGCAATATCGAACAACAGGCACGCAAGTTCATCACCTTGTCTTAGTCCCCGGCGCGATTCGAACGAACTGGAGTGTTCGCCCGAAATCTTCACACAGTTTTGTACACCATCCACCGTTGCTTTGATCAGTCTGGTAAGCTTCCCAGGGAAGCTGTTCCCGTCCATAATTTTCCATAGCTCTACGCGGTCTATACTGTCGTATGCCGCCTTGAAATCAACGAACAGATGGTGCGTTGGGACCTGGTATTCACGGCATTTTTGAAGGATTTGCCGTATAGTAAAGATCTGGTCCGTTGTCGAGCGGCCGTCAACGAAGCCGACTTGATAACTTCCCACGAACTCGTTCACTAATGGTGACAGACGACGGAAGATGATCTGGGATATCACTTTGTAGGCGGCATTAAGGATGGTGATCGCTCGAAAGTTCTCACACTCCAGTTTGTCGCCTTTCTTGTAGATGGGGCATATAACTCCTTCCTTCCACTCCTCCGGTAGGTGTTTGGTTTCCCAGATTCTGACTATCAGTTTGTGCAGGCAAGTGGTCAGCTTCTTAACTTCCCTCAAGGTGGGGGCTAGTTCGCTTCCATCGTCCGCTGAACTGACGTAGTCATCTCCTCCGCTGCCTTGACTTTCACTGCCTGTACTCTCAGCGCCATTCAGATGTTCCTCGTAGTGCTGCTTCCACCTTTCGATCACCACACGTTTGTCCGTCAAGATGCTCCCATCCTTATCTCGGCACATTTCGGCTCGCGGCACGAAGCCTTTGCGGGATGCGTTGAGCTTCTGATAGAACTTGCGTGTATCTTGAAAGCGGCACAGCTGTTCCATCTCCTCGCACTCCGCTTCTTCCAGGCGGCGTTTCTTCTCCTGAAAAAGGCGGGTCTGCTGTCTCCGCTTCCGCCTATAACGTTCCACGTTCTGCCGGGTGGGTTAGGGACAAAAGGTCGAAAGACAAAAGGTCGAAAGGACAAAAGGTCGAAAGACAAAAGGTCGAAGGGACAAATGGTCGAAAAGGACAGAAGGTCGAAAGGGACAAAAGGTCGAAAGGACAAAACGTCGAACGGGACAAAAGGTCGAAACGAACAGAACGTCGAACGGGACAAAAGGTCGAAAGAAACTAAAGATCAATAAGATCAAAAGGAACTGAACAAGGAACTGAAACGGAGAGAGTCAATCTAGCACAAGAGTTGCCCTACACAGTTAGCAAAAACTCTGCTATTTTATTTTTCAATTTTTTTAACAAATAAATAAAACTTATTCAGTGAATACAACTAATAGATGGATGTTGAGTTTTCTAAATGTCACTTCGATCTGTCAAAATGGTGCATGCTGCACATCAAATACACCGACGTATATTGCACGCCGTTGTATTTTTAATGTGTGCACCTGCGTGGTTGCGGAGTGCACTATTTTGACAGATCGAAGCGACATTCAGATTTTCATCTATTATTTGCACTCATTGAATGAATTTTATTTAATTGCTAAACATAGTTCAAAATAAAAGAGCAACTCTTTTTGCCAACTGTAAAGGACAACTATGTCTCGCGCAATACAAGTTTTATTCATTTCCTAAATCCACAATCTTTTTATCTCTAACAAAACTATCTAGATATTCATAATATTGTTTCATAGTAATCACTCCTTCTTTGAAAATTTCTCATTCTTCAACTTTGATAGATGTGATGAGTATGTTATTTCTACTTGAAGTTAAATGCATTTCATAAATTATTTCGGAATACACCCAACTTGTTATCAACTTCTTCTTGATCGACCTTTTGTCCTTTTCGACCTTTTGTCCTTTTGAACCTTTTGACCTTTTCGACCTTTTGTGACTTTCGAGCTTTTGTCTTTTCGACCTTTTGTCCCTTCCGACGTTTTGTCTTTTCGACCTTTTGTCCTTTCGACGTTTTGTCTTTTCGACCTTTTGTCTTTCGACCTTTTGTCCTTTCGACCTTTTGTATTTCGACCTTTTGTCATAGATTCCTGCCGGGTACCTTGCTGCAGCGCGACCGCCCGCGCTGCGTCCTTCTCCTCCAGAATCTGTCTGCACTCTTCGTCGAACCAATCGTTCCGTCGACGTCGACCCATATACCCGACGTTGTTCTCCGCTGCGTCGTTAATGGCTGCTTTGACTGTATTCCAGCAGTCCTCAAGAGGGGCCCCATCGAGCTCACCCTCTTCCGGCAACGCTGCCTCGAGATGCTGCGCGTATGCAGTGGCGACATCAGGTTGCTTCAGTCGCTCTAGGTCGTACCGCGGCAGAAAGGGCCTTTTGGCTGAAAATGTCATTTGGCCGAACGGGTTATACGGCCAAAAATATCATTTGCTAATCCTCAAAATTGGAAATATACACATTTGTAGTATTTCTGTATAGAGAACCAATATTTAAACGGATCGGAAATGGTTAAAAAAATGTTTCTTAAGAAATCGAAGCATTTCTTAAGTGTTTTTTTTTTTTGCGTGAATTACATTCTTTTTTCAGCAATTATCATCTATCTCCGGCATCTAACCCGTCCTCTGTTAAATAAAATATGGGGTCGTTCAAAAATGATGTTACAGGTTTCTGGGGGGGGAGGGGGTCTAAGATTTTGTGACAGTACATATACAGTGGTAGACATTCGTTAAGCCGACCCCCATTTTTTCTTTGTATTTGGGAAAAAACACACAACTCAATGCTTTTTTAAGCTTATAGTATAGATATATTTTATCGTCAACGAATTCATCATTGAAACTTAACTTAATATACATTTAAATAAAAATAAAGAAACAATTTTAAAAAGTTAATGGACATTCGTTTAGCCGAATTGTCAAATTTCACTGTAAAGAAGAAATGTGAAAGCGAATTTCGAAGATAATCGATAACTAATACTTTGTATGTCCACCATCCTTTCGGATTACGGTTTGGCATCGAATCAGACAACTTTGGCAGTGTTGCCATGTCTATGTTGGCCCAAAACTCTTGAATTGCTGTCTTAAGACTAGAAATACTGTCAAATTGACGTCCGTTTGCATAAACCATTGCAGCGAAGATTCCCCAGTGATTTTCTATGGGATTACAATCAGGACTGCAAGCTGGCCACTCCAAGAGCGGAATGTTTTTCTCAGTAAACCAAACCTTGGATTGTTATTAGTGTTTGGAGACGTGGATAGATGCATTGTCCTGATGTCATCATTCGCGTCATTTTCAATATAACCGATTAAAACATCTTCCGATAGATCCAGATGCATTCCAGAAATAATTCGGGTCGAGATGAAACAAATCGGAATCTTTGCATGGTAGGAGAAGGCACCTCATACCATCAACCTTCCACTTCCAAAGTTTCGCTTCGATCTCACAACTCACGATCAGCAACTATAACAGTCCGGACCATCTAAATTAAACTTCTTCTCGTCAGAAAACACAACGGTTTGCCATTCTGTCTTCCACTCCATGTACTTCCGGGCGAATTTGAGCCAGTTCTGCTTATAAGTGAGATTGAGCTTCGGTTTTCCTTGAAGTTTCTTCCATTTGATGTTTGGCGATTGATTTAGAATCCGAGCAATCGGACCGGAACCGGGACATCCTATTTCTCCTTTATCTGCGAGCAGTACAACCGATTTTGGGTGGCTTCATGTCTGATTTGACCCTTCAGCCGCAAAGACAGTTTGGTTCGTCCTTTGGTAGCAGGTTTAATTCCATATTTTGAACCTTTTTTGAGGAAATTACGTACCACTTTCTCAGAACGACCTATTTTCCGTGCGATTGAGACGTTAGAGTGACCCTCCTCCTTGAACAACTTAATAATACGCCGTTCTTCTTCTGTTAGCCGAGTACCCTTCGCCATTCCTGAAAAAAATATTTTTTCATTTATCAAAAAAAATAAACACCGTACTATTAACGCACTTTAAAGATTATTAGTTGTTCCGCCGATATGTGTTCTAATCCACTGAAAAACTGCGATATTTTTACCGAACAACGTCTTGGCTAAACGAATGTCTAGGCTCAAAACGACGTTTGAATGTTTACATTCGCTGCTACTGGTTCGATGTGTGAAATCTCAGAAAGTAGTATCTTCAATTCTATCTAATTCGATAAAATTCGAAAGCTAAAATTGGTCCTAGAACGTAAGCCGAAGGAGACTTTATTCGTAGTAAAAATGCTTCACAGAAACGTCATAATCGGCCTTTCCAAGCATTTGAAAGGTAAACATTTTTTTTTTCAAAACCTTCAAACACAACCTTTTACAACACAACTCAGCACCACCTCAGCGCAAACAAAAAACTCATCTCTGTCTGTACACGCAACCATGTACATCGTCTTAGCAGAGCTAACGCATATGCTTCTGGGTTTTGAGCCCATTGGAAACGATTGCAGAGGTATGGGGTATTCTTTTGTCTTACTGAAGACTAAAACGGTAAGAATGAACATAACCATGCACTCTACCAATACGAAGTAGATTGTTACTGATAGAAATAGAATGAGAGTATATCGCCTTCTAAGACATAAGTAGTCAGTTTACTGCCCATAAACGCATGAATAACTTCCGCAGATATGGAACGAATCAAGCATGAGACTGTCAAGCGTGCAGCAGCAGCTTAGCTTCCGTGTCTGTATGTCATGAAATTCGATCTTTATAAAACTTTAGTTCATCCGGTAGCCATTAATGGACATGAAGCATGGAAATTATGAGAAGCTTTTGTGGTTTTCATGCAAAATGTGATGTGTACCACCGAAACTATGAGACAGTGTATCAAGAGGAAAATATTATGAATCCTATGAAACATGGCAGACTGACAATGTGCTGGCTGTCTAATACGAATTTTGAAAAAAAAAAAAATGCAGATACAACATTGAGCAGAGAATTGGATAAATGCTGGTAATAGGTGAAAATTGCTAAAAAAAAAGATGGTGATTCAGGCAAAAAGTTATCTGAGATATCAATTGACTTTTTATATGGTATATATTGGAGAAGGAGACAATAAAAATTACTTTCTTCAAAACATCGCCGATAAGATATTTCGAAACACCCCCATGGCTCATTTCTAATGGCCTTGCCCAACTTTCTGTGAAAAAAATCAGAGATACATGAAACTTCGATAATAATCCATTTTTTACACCGTGTGCTGTATGCATCTGACAGCTCGTAACAGATGACGTTACATTTTTTCGCAGGTTCGCCCTAACAGGTCATTTGGCTGAACATGCCGTTTGGCCGAAATGGTCGTTTGAAATGAAATGTTGTACGACGAATTGATCATTTTGCCGAAAATGCCGTTTCGTGGAAATGGTATTTGGCAGTGAGGCCCGAAACTGTACTTTCTGCCAAACAACTATTCGGCCAAACGGTATTTCCGGCCAAATGACCTATTCAGCTAAATGACTTTTGTTTGCCATCATGACCAGTTCACCTGAACGACACTTTCGGCTGAATGATCCTTTCTGGCAAACGACTATTTCGGTCAAATGGTCAAATGGCATTTTCTCCTAAATGACCTGATAAGATCAACCGGGGATGGGACCTGGAAAGAGGAAAAAATGTAAAGTAATCTGCTTCTAGGCAATCGCTGTGCCTTCAAACGAGGGAGCTGATCAGCCAAACGACATTTTCAACCGTATGTCCCTTTCGACCAAATGACATTATCGACCAAAAAACTTTAGCCTACGTGGGCTTTGGCCAAAAAAAATGTAAATTTAAATGACATATTCGGCTATACAACAACAACAACAAATGGCTTTTTGCCAAACGGTCCTTCTCCGTTAAAAACTTTTATTTGAACCTCGCAGTTAATGACTGTGGAAGTGCTGAATGAACACTGCGTGGCCTAGTGCGCTGCGAGGCGGCAATGTCCTAATGGAGGCTATAATGCCAAGAACAAGATGAAGAAGAGTGTGCGATCGAACGGGTTTCGTATCGGACGCGGATCCTGGTGATTAGTTTTGTTTTGCGCGGTTGGAAAGTTAGGGCGCGTTTGGTAGTGTTTTCAATCAGAAGCATCGCACGATTATCGAATTGCTTGGTACTACTCTGTGCTGGTGAGTAAATTAATTAGAGAGTAAAAACTTCAGCGCGTATGTGCTCGTGTTTTTCTATAACTTCACACAAAATAATTATTCCGTAGCCTACCAAGGTGGCCAAAATTACCTTCTCATCTAACTAACTATTCCTTTCCCGTGGCGCTCACGGAGATTCAGAGGGTTCCTCGGTCTCTTGTAGCAATATCGCGCATAAACGATTTTATTAAGGTTTTTTTTTTCTCAAAAAAGTACCCAGAACTACTCAACTGATGACGAATGACGAATGCAGTAAATAGTTCTACGGATATTCTAGGTTCTCCAATTAATTCTGGAATTCAGACCGATGGTTCTACCAAGAAAACTGGCCTGGATTCAAAACCAATAGCAACCCATGGCAATCATACAGGCCCTTAGAACCATGCGCATGATTCATGTGCATTATTTCTGATTTAGATATGTCCGAACCGGGGCCTTCCTTAGCCGTGCGGTAAGAAGCATACAAAGCAAGACCATGCTGAAGGTGGTCGGTCTAGGAAATTTTCGGTTTGGAAATTTTCTCTACTTCCCTGGGCATAAAAGTAGCCTCACGATATACGAATTTCAAAATGGTAACTTGGCTTACAAACCTCGCAGTTAATAACTGTGGAAGTGCTGATTGAACTCAAAGCTGTGTAATGGCAATGTCTCATCTTTGGATGTAATGAAAATGATTAGAAGATAAGAAAATTATTTTGAGCTTTTTAGTGGAATGTTTTCACCTGTCATAAGACGAGTTTATACAATCCCATTGAATTCCACCACTTAATTGTATCTTGACAGATACGTATTTCGACCTCAAAAGTAAGGCCGTCTTCAGTGTCTCGTACTTGACTCGACAATTCGAGTCAAGTACGAGACACTGAAGACGGCCTTACTTTTGAGGTCGAAATACGTATCTGTCAAGATACAATTAAGTGGTGGAATTCAATGGGATTGTATAAACTCGTCTTATGACAGGTGATTAGAAGATGTCAAAACTGGATGTTCTAAGTTCTCCACATCATTCTGGAGTTGAAACCAATTGGTCTACCAAATGAACTGGGCTCAATACAAAGCCTATAGCATACCATACAAGCCCTTAGAAGCCATACGCATGATTTACGATTTAGATATGTCCAATTCGGATGTTCTTCTTCTTCTTCTTCTATGGCTCTACATTTCCACTGGAACTTGGTCTACTTTTCAACTTTTTATGCTATTAATATTTCCTCAGTTATTAATTGAAAGCTTTTCTATGCCCGCCATTGCATTATTATGTATATTGTGTGCCAAGTAAAATGGATACACTATGCCTAGTGTATCGAGAAAGTTTCCAACCCGAAAACATCTTAGACTGAACCGAGAATCGAACTCGCCATCTCCGGATTGGCAATCCTTGCTCACAAGGTTAATTGGAGACCCCAACTTGGATGTTCGAAGTTCTCCAAATCATCCTGGAGTTCGGACCGATTTGTCTACCAAGTCAACTGAGCTCGAAAAAAAACTAATAGCAGCCCAAGATGTCCATACAGGCCCATAAAAGCCATGCGCATGATGTACGGTTTAGATTCGGTTAAAATCGGATGTTCTAAGTTCCCCAAATCAATTTGGAGTTGATTGATCTTTCAAATCAATTGGACTCGAAACAAAGCAAACAGCAAACCATGGTGTCCATATTGACCCTTAGAGTCCATGCGCATTTTTTAACAATTCAGATATATCCAAATCGGTTGTAATAAGTTCTCATAACCATTCTGGAGTTCAGATCAATTAAACTGGCAGGTCTACTGGGTTCGGTTCAAAACCAATAGCAATCCATAGTGTCCATGCAGGCCTTATAGAAGCCATGCGCATGAATCACGATTTAGATATGTTCAAACCAGATGTTCTAAATATTTAAAATCATTCTGGAGTTCATAAATTCTGTAAAAAAAATTAGTACTTCATGGTGTTGGTCCTGAGGTGGAAATGGATGGGATTCGATTTCGCTGTCAGAATACTGAGATTGAATTTTAAATTTCTTCTCATTTGCTTCTTATCATGCTGGCATTTCAAATGCCTACTACAATTAAATTTCATAGTCCTTATCATTTTGACAATAATAAACATTTAAAAATATCTTAGTTTATTTCTTTATTTTTAATTATGAAATAAGACATACGTTTTACTTTATCTATCAAAGTTACCAAAAAACGCGAATGCTCTATCACTGTTTATTTTGATAGGCAAATTATTTGGAGCTGTTCAAACGAAAACACGATTTTAATTGTATTCTTTTTTTATACCGGCGCATTTGTTTTAATATCAATAAAAGCTGAGAATTTATTATTTGTAGCTATAAAGCACTGACGCTGTCCGATAACTCTGTTTAAAACTATTGATTTACTAAATTATAAACTAAACCAATCCAATCCACATCCAATCAAAAACCAATACAAATACCATCCAAATCCAATCCAAATCCCATCCAATTCCAATCCAAATCCAATCGAAATCCAATCCGAATCACATCTAAATCCATCCAAAATTCAATCCAAACTCAATCTGAATCCAATTCAACCCCAATCCAACTCCAATCTAAATTCAGTCCAAATCCTTTTTCTTCTTCTTCTTATTGGTATTACATCCCCACACTGGGACAGAGCCGCCTCGCATCGCAGCTTAGAGTTCATTAAGCACTTCCACAGTTATTAACTGCGAGGTTTCTAAGCCAGGTTACCATTTTAGCATTCGTATATCTATCATGTGGCTAACACGATGATACTTTTATGCCCAGGGAAGTCGAGACAGTTTCCAATCCGAAGATTGCCTAGACCGGCACCGGGAATCGAACCCAGCCACCCTCAGCATGGTCTTGCTTTGTAGCCGCGCGTCTTACCGCGCGGCTAAGGAGGGCCCCAATCCAAATCCAATCCAAATTCAATACAAATCCAATCGAAATCGATTCATAATCGAATCCAAATCTAATTTAAATTCAATCCAAATATAAACCACATCCAATACAAATCCTATCCAAATACAATCCATATCCAATCCGAATTCAATCCGAATCCAATCCAAATCCATTCAAAATTCAATCCAAATCCAATATGAATCCAATCCAACTCCAATCCAAATTTAGTCCAAATACAATCCAAATTCAATTCAAAGTCAATAAAAATCTAATCAAAATCTAATCCAAATTCAATTCAAATCCAAAACAAACCTAATCCAAATTCAATCCAAATCCCATTCAAATTCAATACAAATCCAATCCAAATCTACTCAAAATCCAATCCAAATCCAATTCAAATTCAATCCAAATCTAATCCACGTCCAATCCAAATCTAATCCAAATCCATGAAAAATACAATCTAAATCCTCTATTCAAATTCAATACAAATCTAATGAAAATCTAATCCAAATTCAGTTCAAATCAAATACAAACCTAATCCAAATCCAATCCAAAATCCAATCCAAATTCAAAACCTATCCAAATACAAACTAAATCCAATCCAAATCCTATCTAAAGCCGATCCAAATACAATCCCAATCCAAATCCAATCCAAATCCAACCCAAATCCCATTCCGAATCCAATCCAAATTCAACCCAAATCCAATCCAAATCCGAATCCAATCCAAATCCATTCCAAACCCAACCCAAATGCAATCCAATCCAATTCCCATCGAAATCCAATCCAAATCCATGAAAAATCCAATCCAAATCCAACCCAACTCCAATCCAAATCCAATGCAAATCAAATCCAAATCCGATGCAAATCCAATCCTAAATCCAACCCAATTCCAATCAAAATCCAATCTAAGTCAAATTCAAATCTAATCCAAATCCAATCCAAATCAGAATCAATTCCAAATCTAATCTAAATTCAATTCAATCCTAATCCATTCCAAATCCAATCCAAATTCCATCCAATTCAAATTCCATCCAATCCAAATCCAATCTAATCCAAACCCAATCCAAATCCAGGTCGAAACCAAATCCAATCCAAATCAATTCCAAATTCAATCCAAATTTAAATTCAAATCCAAATCCAATCCAACCCAATTCCAACCAAAATCCAATCTATTCCAAATCCAATCCAAATCCATTCCAAATCCAATCTTATCTAAATCCAATCCAAACCCATTCGAAATCACATCGAAATCCAATCCAAATCCACTCAAAATCCAATCCGAATACAATCCAAATCTAATCCAAATCCATTCCAAATTCAAATCCAATCCAAACCCAATTCCAATGAAGGGCTATTATTGAGCAATTTTTTTTATTTGTTCAATCTATCGCAAACTCTTTTATATCCAATTTTTAAAGATCAGTGCTTTTGGTATCTAGTGTGTCGCAAGGAATATGAAATTCTGTCAGGTGGGTCGCTTATCTAATAAGTTTGGGAACTTCTGATTCAGTCTATAAACAAATTCTACAAGTGAACCAATTCACAATTATTATTTAATCCGTTTTCTTCAAAAAGAAATCCTGAGTTCTGAGATAATCCAATGAAGATGCATGGTTCCACATCTTGTGTAAATTTGCTGTCTTTATTTCATTATGTGGGTCAAGATGACTTAATGCTCGAAGGCCTCTCCTTTTCATGTTAATCTCTTTCATTAACAAGATTGTATAGGACGACAACCTCACATCCTTCCATAGCAACAACGTATGAATCGATTTTTTCTTAATGTCTGAAAAAAATGATAATGATCATAAATCTCCCGAAAATCCCGGCAGCTGTCGGCTCATAAACTTGAGCCCGCGTTCCGGAAAAGGATTGTTCAAAATACAAATGATCCAACGAAAGTGGCGGACCGCTATCCGAGCGCGAGTTCTATCGTTTGGTAATTTGTATCGTGTGTACAAGTGAGTGGCAGATCGCACTACGCCCGACCAAATTATCCGCCGGTGGACACATTCCAGCAGCAGTCAGTGGGGGCAGCGGAAATATTTAGCAACGCTATATTTGTGCCGCGTCGCAGTTTTTCGATTTCGAATGAGCTGGCGATGATGATGCGTTTCCCCCAATACCTTTCCTATTTATTGGACGATGCCACAATGGATTGGAAAGGAGCGGACATAAGTTAAGAAATTTAAATCAACATTTTTGACTCGTTTTAAGTATTCTTATATGGCATCAACCATTAAAACTGGAAATGTCTGCAGCATTTATTGAACATTTTTTCACGGATAAGTTAAATCATTATTCAACCATTCAGATTTCACAATATTGGCCATACATTCAAAAAGCGAAAACAATATTGGCAAAAACAGTTTTGTCCACATTGTTTTACAACTGTGCGATGATGGGACGCGCAATGTCGAGTACGGCGACTTTGACGGAAAATCATTTTCCGCTGATGGGCGTGTGAGCGCGAGTGAGTGCTGCTCGCGGCGATGATTCCGAAAGGAAAGTGATCATAAATTTATGCAGTTTTATGACAGAACGGATGGGGCCGTGCTTCGGGTGTCATTATTTTTGGAACATTTAGCATTAGGTGACAGCTGTGCCGTGAGACCCTGGCTCCGGCTGAAAAGGAACCAACATCAGAGCGGCGTAGTTTGGGTACATACGTTTGGACGATCGTGTAAGTCCTGTCCTGCGTAGATAAATGGCCCTGGTCGGTATACATGGGGCAGGGAACTGAGCTGCATAATTATTCGACGTTCGACATCGGAATTTGTGCATTTCATACGATTCGATGGGTAGTGTCATTTAACAATTGGAGAACAATTATCCAGACCGAACATGCAAATTTGCGGATCGAACAAGATTTATTGATCACCTTAAGATTGAGAAAATACTGGTCTGGGATTTTCCCCAGATTTCAGTTGACAAGCTTCCAATAAATCTTATACAATAATTCTCTACTATTTTATTCAAAAAAGGGTATCTAAATTGAATATTCAATCGTTTGAATAACATTCCACCAAAAACGCCATTAATCCCAGTTACATCCCGTCAAATTATTGGTTTGTCACACGAAACGGCACGGACGACAGTAGCGATTTTCGCCTACTGCCCATTTTTGTACATAGCTCTGTGAAAATAATTCAAAAATATTCGCTTCCCAGGAATGACGCATGACTCCTGCTAATGTCGCAACCCTTTTGGCACCGTCCATGAGTCAAGTTCGGCTCAGTTTGGCTACGGATGGCACGTGATCACTTCCGTCAGACAAAAAGCGCAAGATACTGCGCCCATCGCATCGTTTCTTCGAATGTCGCTCGACGGACGAGCTATTTTGCCCGGTTTAGAATGTTGTAACCGGCATGCAGCGGCGCTGCCCACGATCCTGGATTTTGTTCACTGTTTCTTTGGTACCGTTTGGTTTCGCTTGGCGGACATATCTCGATTTGAGGGAGTGATTATTATTAGCTGGAAGGTAATTTCTGGTTGTTTATAGTGATCCTTGAGATTTTTTTCAAGTTCTCACAAGGAAGAAAAAGCATACCCACAATCATGAATAAACAATCTTAAAATCATAAATCAGGTCAATTCATGAAACCATGATTATAATTCATGACTTCTGAAACATTATTCATGATACTACGCAATCCTCATCAGTCGACAAAATGCATGACCGGTTACCCAATATTTTTTTTACACGGTTGGTATTCTTTAATTTCCCGGATAACCTGATTTTTCACAGCTTTTCAAATACCACCTGAAGTTTCTTTGATTTTTCGTCAAATTTTTCATGGGATTAGCTCATAGTTTCATTAACGCTAAACGTCTTAATCGACTAAAAACCACCCGTGTAAAAAAAGAACTGGGTGTACTTCGAACACTTCAAACACAAGAAGTAAGAACGTCTGAGAGGTAGCACGCCGGACTCTCACTCAGTGTACTCGAGTTCAAATACCATGTTGAATTTCTTTGTTTTAATTTTTCGATCTCATCAACAAAATCGTAACACAGATAACAGACATCCAGGCTAGAACAAATTTTACTCTAAAAACTGTGTAAATCAAAGTACGTTTGAATACTGACTTGGCAATACGTCGTTTGGTGGCGCTAGGTGTCCTTCATGGCGTCATGCGTACTAGCTGTCATATTTCATCAAACAAACATTGCGCGCCAAAATGATACCAAACTTATCGCCTTCTCCAGCACGTGATAACTGTTGATTAGGGTGGCTCAAAAAACACTTTTTCAAATTTTTTGATGGGCCGCCCTCTTATTCTGTTGTATATGTTGCCCTGATGCTCTGGGCAAAATTTCAGCCAAATCGGTCAACGTTTGGGCGCTGCTAAACTCGTTGGAAGTTTATATGGAAAAATGTATGCAGAAACATCCAAAAACAGTGCTTTGCAGTTGGACGGCACAATTTACAATCAAGAACAATGATACTCTTTCAGTTCTTGTAGAATTAAATACAGAATGTTATGCTGAAAACCGCGAGAAGATTAGAGTTTATTAGGCAAAGTAATTAGCATTTTACTGGAGTGTTGTAGGGGTGAATTTATTTCTTTTCAAAGGTAAAAGAAACGAAATTTGCTCAAACCCTACTTCAGAGAAATGCTAATAACTTAGCCGGGCAAACTCTAATCTTCTCGCGGTTTTCTGCATAACATTCAGTATTAAATTCTTCAAGATCTGAATGAGTATCATAGTTCTTCTTCGTAAGTTGTTCCGTCCAACTGCAAATCACTGTTTTTGGATGTTTCTGCATACATTTTTCCATATAAACTTCCAATGAGTTTAGCACCGCCCAAACATTGACCGATTTGGCTGAAATTTTGTCCAGAGCATCAGGGCAACAAATAGAACCGAATAAGAGGGCGGCCCATCGAAAAAATTGAAAAAAGTTTTTCCCATACTAATTTGAGCCACCCTACTGTTGATGTTTATTTTTCATGCACTATGGAACCAACAAGGTGAAAAAACAAAATCTGCAAAACGCATTTTCGTACCTTCAAACAACCTGATTCAATTGCCAAGTGAAGTTTCTGCTACTAATGTCACTTCTCATATTGTTTAATAAATAAATGCTTATAATAGTACTAGTTGACCCGGCAGACGTTGTCCTGCATAGTAGGCGAAAATGCGCCTTGCGAACTGCCCATTCGAAATTCCCTTACGATTCTTTAGTTTAGTTTTTCACGATTTACTCAACTTCACCAATGATTTTCCACTGAGGAAATATCATATAAACCCGTCGGAAACTATAACGAATGTTTCTGCTGAAGAAATGAAAAACATCCATCCAGCCGTTTTCGAGTTATGCGGATACGAACACAGACCATTTCATTTTTATATATAAGATTTTCAGATTGCGATTGGTTAAAATTGATAACTACTGTTGAAGAGAGATAGTGTTCCAAAACAATTATTTACTGCCGGAAATGCTAGTTATATTCTTATACACAACCTGACGGGACATAAAAAGTTGAAGAATCATTTATATATTTAAGCACAAATTATGGCCTTTTCATCCTTTTAGTGCTTCGCAGCTGGCTGTTACTGGCTGGTAAAGATTCAAAAGAAGTAACAATAATGAAAATACAAACAAAGGCGGTAGTTGCTGTTCACCAACGAAACATCTCAGGGAACATCCATAAATTTCATAACGCTCGGAGTGCCTGAAGTGTGAAAATCTATACAAAAATTCTAGATAATTCATATAAAAAGTGTAATATAGGCGAGAGGAGGTGTCATACATGATCGTTTTGGCGTTACGTAATTAATGGATCTTTCCCTATTACAAAACAAACCATGCGCTCCATGATGGCAGAGAAATCGCTTGCGTTAGTGTGAGAAAGAAACATCACATATGGAATTGAAAACAGAGTGAGGAGGCGGATCTGTGGAGAGAGGTGGTGGGTGTTGGAGCCTAAAATTTTGACAGCTTCTTGATGAGAGAAACTATGCGATGCCAGCGCCTCCACGAGATTGCCACTTGTGTTGCGTTTCAAAACCTCCGTTAAATTCCTTACACACGATTGAGAATGGACTTGTATGTCTGTTCTCTGTGATCGTAACGCCTTGGGTGCGTTACGCGAAAATAAATTATGAATGTCTTCAACTGTCTAAGACGAGTTTAGTACTTTCCCTTTAATTCCACTACAAATAAAATATGTATCTGTAAAGGTAACAAAATGTATCTTTACAGATACGTATTTCGCCCTCAACTGTCAGACTGTCTTCAGTGTCTCGTACTGGTCTCGTGAGTCGAGTCAGGTACGAGACACTGAAGGCGGCCTTACAGTTGAGGTCGAAATACGTATCTGTAAAGATAACAAAACTTAGTGGAATCAAATGGAAAGTACTAAACTCGTCTTAGACAGTTATAAACAATATCACAAAAACATCACAAATCAATCACAAAAAATCACAGATGTCACTAGGACCGTCGGATCTTGTAACGGAATGTGTTGAATCGTGATGAGAAAAAATGAGTTAATCACTTTTTGCCTAGAGGTAATATATAAACAACTGAACTCGTAAGCGGAGGTCAAAGTTTCAACTTCCACCGGATGAAACTAGTTGCTGCTTATGTGGGGTTCTTAATTCTTCAAAAGCGATTGCGATCACTTAATTCGATGTAGAAGAAATACAAGCTAGGAAAAATTTTATAAATTTAACCAACCCATTTAATAATGTTGAATCTTTTCTTCGTTTTTTAAACGTTCTCAGTAGATGAAACGTTTTCCAATAGAAATATTGCTGATGAAGGTTGCATACGATCTTTGCGCATAGGGGTGGAAAAGAGCATTCTCTTAAAATACAAAATGCAATAATTATTTATTATCCATCTGTGGGACGATTGCTTTTTAATATATTCTTAGTGGACGGTAATTCTTTCGTATTTTTTAATTTCTTGAGTCAAACAGGTCGTGTGACCCTTCAAGATTCCCTATTTCAGGAAACAATGATGGAAATTATTTTTTTGGGCTATTTGACCACTTTGTGTCAAATTCAATACGTTCATATTGGCCACAATGAGCATGAGCATGAGCATGAGCATGATGACCGTGCATTTCGTAGTTGCTACTCCGTGATCGACCAGAACAATCGCAATTGCACACGGAACCAATGGATGGAAGCATGGGATTTGCTCTCCAACCTCAATGTGCACAGTCCGAGAGCTCTAGTATTTTTTTTTTGATGGTCGATAACGGCGCTGGCCACGTCCTCACGGTCATCGTGGATGGGAAGGAATTGATGATGCAGTGACTCGCCCACTGCAAGCCGAGAACACCTCTGCACTCGCCACGAGTTCCTACGGAATTTCATTGGAATCTTGGGGTTAAGGTTTTATGGCAGAGGTTCGCGTCTTGGTTAACGGGTTGCCAATGTGATAGTTATGAGAGGGTGGTGTAGTATTCTAATTGGATGCCGAAACGAACTTTTTTTTCGCTCGTTTCGATTTCTAACAGTTACCTGCTAGAACTAATCAAGTTGTAGGTATAGGGATAGAAGATGGAAACGGTATGAATGCTCATTTCCAGTTCTAGCGATTGCTAGGACATGAGAAATATATGAAAAGATACAAAGTAGGAGGAATGGAACGGGCCTGGGATTGAACCCACGACCTACTGCGTATGAGGTAGAAGCGATAGCCATATGACCACCAAGCCAGTTTATACGTTCATATTGGCCACAATCCGGAGAAACAACACACTTAAAAGTCAAAATTTTACGTTTGCCGAGAATCCAACAGCCGGGATCTCGGCAATAATTTCGACGAATCTCAGAAAATATTTACCGAAATTTCGGTAAATTTTACCGAGATCTTGGTAAAAAGTCAACTTTGCAGATTTTTGGTAAAATTATGACGAAGTTTCGGTAAAAGAATTACCGAATTTCGGTAAAAAAAAATATCGAGATCTCAGCTGTTGGAATCTCGGCGAAAAATTGGCTGAGGTCGGTAAAATAATTTAAGTGTGATACGGAGTCTACAATCCGTAATGAAAAAATTAGTCAAAACAGATCATGTGACGACTCAAACTACATGATTTCACGAAACAAAGATGGAAATGTGTTTATGGTTCATTTTCTAGGCTTCTTGGGATCAATCCGGTCACATCGCACACTGGGGAAGAACGCTGTTTTCTTTGGACAAAATCTTAATTACTATTGGTATACTTTTTAGTGATTCGGTGTCTTCAGCAAATTATCCCGGGTACCTTAGGCTACCTTACTTGTTTTTGTCTTATTGTTCTGTGTAATACGAAGCTATGGCCATCCGGAAGATGCTCCCTGACGATTATTGACGTCAAATACCCGGATGAGCAGCTGTAATACCACAAACCTGAATCCCAACCTAGTCCGTCCTGAAATTACGCAATCTAACCTTGAGTCGCCACGAGTATCTTGGTCTATACCCTTGGTCTATACATATGTAAAATACATGGAGAAATAATCCGTGGACCAAATTCCCAAAAACCTTAAGACTAGACTTCATTTTGATGAGTTTTATTTTCATCTAGTTATTTTTAGTTATTTTTAAGTAACTAAGAGTAAGAGTTATTTTTATAAAGCGACTCATATTTCTTGTTTTTTACAAAACAAGTTACTTACACTTTCAACTTGTAATAAGTTTTTAACGCAATGAAGTGTAGATCTAAAACTTTAAGACTTTTCCTATTCAGGTCGGACTCGATTATCCGGAGTATCGATTTTTTTTTTCACTCCGGATAATCGAATCCTCCGGATAATCGAATCACTAAAAAGAAAATTATATCTGCAATTAAATTACAAAAAACTTATCTTTTTTTTTTGTATTTACAGTGGTGTAGTCAGAAATTATTTTAGAAAAACCCTGATTAATCCGCCTAACGGTATCAGTGACTTTCTGGTGTATAAGAGAAAATAGTATTTTTGCCATAACTTTTGAGTCCATAGTCCGATCCAGCCAATTTTCAATATGAAATGATGAGACAGGATTTCCATTCGAATCGAACTTGTTTATTGAGAATGGGTACCAAAATAATAACTTGACTATTTACACACTTTTTGTACAAAAAATAGTATTTTGCCCATTATTTCTGAACCCAAAGTTGATCTAGTCAATTTTCAACAGAAAGCTATGAAAATTTTGAGTCAATTGTCCGATCTAAATAATCTAAAGGCTCCCCCAGACCTGAGTGATTTCATCGCCGCAACGGCGAAAACTAGTCGCCGCGATTCTATCGTTGGCTCGCTGTAGGCAATGTTCCAGTTACTCTTCCAATCAAATGGCGACAGAATCGCATTCGCCAAGCGTTATAATCACGTCGTGATTTTTCGGTCACGTGTGTTAGAGGGATCCTTGATAAGATTTTCCATTAAATGCAATCAGTCGCAAACAAATTGGATAAAGATAAGTGCCAGAAAATGGGCCCCAATTAGCCGACCATAGATGGTCGGTATATAATACTATGGATCACCGAGCCATCTAAAATATGTTTGTTTTTGGAGCGAACAGCGAGAAGTTTGTGGACATGTTCTAAAGAAAATAATTGATTCATGGAAATAACATTAAATATGTAGAACACCCCTTATATGAATATAACAGTAATATAATCATTTGAATTCAGGAAGTTGATATACAAGCCTATAGTCAAATTTCAATATACAAAACGACCCCCTTTTCAACCCCCTCCCACAACCTAGATACGTCCCATTGTTAAAATAATCATATTGTATATTATATTAGTGAACATAAAAATTTAGAATAAAAAAAATCGAAGAAAAAAAAACTCCGGATAATCGAGTCTAAAATTCCGGATAATCGAACCCCGGATAATCCGAGTCCCCGGATAATCGAGTCTCCGGATAATCGAGTCCGACCTGTAATTGCATATTATTCGGCAATTCGACCGTGCGAAAGTCATTTTTTGTTAAATATCTTGGCTGTGCATATGCACAGCACATGTTTCGAAATGGACAAATTGATATGAAATTTGCGAAAAGAATCCACGTGTCTTGGAGGGACTCAAACTCTCTACCTCCTACTCTCTAGATAGACGTGATAGCCCCTACACAACAAGACCACGTTTGCGGAAATGCCATCAGAATCCGAGTACCAACCTCCACCGCGGGTTCTTTTCCTATTTCGTGGAAAAATATGTTCCTGAACAAAATTCACACTTAAGGTGTTCGGGTCATGTTGACCCGGATTTGACCTAACAATATCTCAGACCTTTCTTATGCAAATGTACATGTTTATATCCTAAAATAATCGCTCTAAAATTACTCTTCGGTGAAAAATTCGTGCAACATATTAGGATTTGACCAACATTTGTATGGGAGCTTGCCGCTGTGCTACGTTCTGTAATCGGTTCTAAGGAAAAGGAAGGTTGACCATTTTAATATGTACAGAAGTAGAATAAACACACTGCGCAACAACGATTTTGATTATCCTGCATGTAAAATATGCCTAAAACTATTCCAGGTTTTGGAGCTCAACCAATTCGTCTACCAAATCAACTACACTTGGTGCAAAACTGATAACAACGCATCCTGTCCATACAGGACCTTAGTGGCCATGCGTATGATCTGTGATACTGACATGCTCCAATAGGATATTCAAGGTTCTCCAAATTGTTCTGGAGCTAACACCAATAGGTCTACCAGGTCAACCAAGCTTTATGCCCAACCGACAACAACGCATAATGTCCAGACAGGAACTCCGCTCATATAATACGATCCCAAAACAGTTTTTAACAATTATTCTTGTTGCGTTCCAAAACGAGATTTGGGGTTTTGGATGGTTGGTAACTCATCAGCAAATGGTGCGTCGTATCGTGTGGTTGGCCGAGTTGACCACCGACAAGGCGCCTTTCGCCTTCCATTAGAGGACATCGAAAAATTGCTGTGTGGTTCAAATCTGCAGAAAATAGAACGGAGCGTTTTATCAGTTTTATTTTTTTGAGAGTTGATAGAAAAGCTGTTAGGAAAATTAATGTTTCAGATTCATATTCAAACTGACAGCCCCGAACGATTTGAATCACTGCTGATTTTACTCTTAGTGATTTTAAAATTAATATCACAAATTGTTCAACATTTCAACGAATTTCCCGATAATGTATTTGATTGTTTGATTGGGTTGTTTAATAATGCACGATAAAGGCACAATCACTGCTAGGTGGATCAATCTGGGTTTTTTGAACGAAAATTTAAACGTTTTTACACTTACTGTCATTTTTATTTCAGCTTTTTGCTTACATACCCAAGGAACGGTCATGCGTCTCCATCAATTCAAAATGGTGTGAAACTGAATCATTTAATTAAAGTTGTCGACCTTCCCGAGCACCACATGCCAGGAAAAAAATGTTGCAGCAGCTTTATAGTGACTAAATCTGGTCACATATGAGTTGTCGTAACCCATGTGGAGCTGCTAGGGTTGTAACTGACCAAGTTTTCACTGTCGATTTTATGATAAAATAACCGTCAAAAATACGACGGGGAGTTAGATATTTTATCTCTAAGCTACAATTTCACTAGTCCAGATTTTCTCAATTGTCTATGAAATAATGGTCAATATTTGGTTTTGTCAATAATTTTATTTCTACAAAAAAGTTCTTATAATTTTACGCACTTTTCTTCATCCGGAAACGAAACCGTTTCACGATCATGTAATGCTCATTCTGAGGTTTTAAGGAATGAAATGATTGTGCCCCAGGTATTTGCTTTATCTTAGTATAACCAAGTCGAGTCAAGTACAAGACACTGAAGACGACCACACAGTTGTGGTCGAAATACGTATCTGCAAAGATAACGAAAATTAACTGGTGGAATTAAATGGACAGTACTTAATTCGTCTTAGACGGTTTAATACATTCCACTAAACGAGCCTAATATATTTTTCTTAAAAAGCTTGTAAAAGACGCATTTCATGACACAGGAGTGAGATCAATATATCAAAAGAAAGTTATTTTTATCTGTAATCGATTGACATTTTTAATAGTTAAAATAATAATATTTATACAAGGTAAAATTGATCATGGTTTGAAGTAAAACGCTGCGCTTCGCTGCATGCGCCTAACTTGTTTACGTTTCCAATATGAAAAAATCGCAATTTTCATATTGATAATTTTGACGATTTTCACACGTTTCGAGTTACTAATCAAATGCGAAAAGATAAGTAGTTAAACAAATTTGCTTTTCTATAGGTTTCCTCAGTGTTTCATGCATTTAACCAGTACAGTTAAACCTTCATGAGTCGATGTTCTATGACTCGATATCGACTCATAGAAGCAAATTATTCCATATTAAAAAATATTTTCTGGGTTACTACGATGGTCCCTTCAAACAGCACCACAAGGTTTGTGTATTCCACATCTCGATATTTCCTTGAGTCGATGGTCCCTTCAATATCGACTCATGGAGGTTTTACTGTATTATATTTAGGAGTATTGCTGAAATGCTGCCAGTATTTCAAACCATGGTACGAATTTAGTTCAAACCATGATCGGTGTAGTTCAAACCATGGTACGAATCAAAGTTATATAATTATTGAGTTTTTTTCAATGAAACTAAGCATAAATATGTGAAGCCAGGATGTTTTTAGAAAGATAATGAACTAAGCTTCCATATAAACTAGAGTTTGCAGTTGTAGCATGTCTCTATAATGAAATAAATGAACTTTTTTTGACGGCTCATCTGATTCCTGCCATTTGGTTCAAATCATGATTGGACGGACACCCTAGTTTATTTTGGAATATATTTTTGAAATAGCCCATAAAAAATTTAATTTCTAACCCAAGAAAAACCATCAATATTTCGGTGTGTTTCGTGTCTGTTTCGTGTAAACTAAGAAAATCTGAACTTGTAAAAGTTTTCCTCAGAGATTAAGTATCCATCTCCTCAACGTATTTCGACGGACTCATTATCATAAAATTAACATTGAACATGAGACCAATCATGCATTCTTGAAGTATTTTATTATGTTTGGTCAGTTACAAGCTCGACAACTTTTAATTAACTGATAGGCATTTTGAAGTGATGGAGAAGCATGCCATTCCATGCGTATATAAGCAAAAACTGTAATTTTCCAAAAAGTGTAGCTCATAAACGGCTTGGAGGACCTTTTCAATTTTTTGACTGTAGAATTTTCATTTAAAAAAATAAAAAATAAAACAGTCGTCATTCCCCACCGAAAAAAGTGGTAACCCTCCAATAGAGCTTGCTGACGTTTAATCATCTTTCTCTTTCAAGCGCAAAGGCAGGCTAGGATTTGTTTTCATCGGGAAACATTTCTCGATGAAAACAAATCATATCTTGCCTACGCGCTTGAAAGAGAAAGATGATTAAGCTTCAGCAACCCTTACACCCCTCACATGTTGTGCAAGATTTTTTTATGTACAGGTTATCCGACTTCGTCAGTAGATGGGAATAACCAGCGCGGGGGGGAAACATATATTTTCAGTGCAAAACGTAAACAAACGAGCATAAATTCCATACAAAAATCCAAGATGGCTGAGTTGGGGATATTGCCAAGTCGGATAACCTGTACATAAAAAAAATCTTGCATGTTGTGCATATGCATAAATCGAGTTTCAGCAGGGAATCAATATTCGAGCAACGCCTAACAATATACCCTTTGTCATCAACAAAGTTTGTTACTGACAAACGCACCTTGCAACAAGCCTTTGTCAGAACATGAACACAATATGACAAGAATCATTTGCCTTGCATGCTCTGATATTTCCGAGAATACGAGGCTATTTTTGTAATCAGCGTTAGATTCTGGAATATTTCCATGCAAGTAGAAACTATGATAGCATAAAACCGAAATTTGCTCTAGAGAGAATGCAAAATAACGGAATGAAAAGTTAGCAACAAAATTGAGTTCTTTTTTGACGTGGACAATTTTTTTCGGATCTTTGTCATTATTATCTCAGACAAAAACAAAGCTTTGTCGCTGGTTCTCTTTTGTCGTTTGTTTCGTATGTGCATGGACGAAAAATTGATTCTCTGAGTTTCAGACATTTTTAGTTTACTGCCGCCTCGCAAATGCCCCAAAGTTAGGCACGGAATAAAATTCCAAGATATTTCTTTTTTTTTTTCATACAAAAATCTGCATCTGGGGCTCTTCTCTAGTAGTTCACGAGATTTACAAGGCTTATCGGTAGACTCTTCATCTAGAAGCGTATGGTGTCACTTCTTGCATTTCGCGCAAATTTTATTGGAACAATTATCGATAACTCGATGTCCTGGCCGCAGGACAATTCAAGCAAATTTTGAATTCCTTCTCTTTGGCAATACACTCATAAATTGATAGGTTGACAGATTCAGGACATTCAAAATGCATGTGATTTTTGTAATAAATGAGCTAGAAGATATGACAGAGTAGACTTTTTGGTTGTCGAGTTTAGTAATTGAGGCTTAAATTCTTAGTATTCTATTTAGTCTCAGTTCAATTTTACTCGAAACGTTTGCTTATACACTTTTGTTCAATCAGTTAACACTTGCTGGTTAGCAACTATTCGACCCACAAGAGCGGCCACGCTTGACGATCGTTGCTGCGTAATCCTCTTCGACACGACGAACATTCTAGTTGGTTTATCCGGTTCGACTGGATCAATGTTGGAGCATCCTACAGGTTCCTGGTGGGTACTACACGGTAGTTTCAGGCCTCGAGTAGATCTTCCACTACAACTTCACGGACTGTCCTGCAATGAGGTTTCTTCCTGGATAGAATGCCAAAGGTACTTCTGGTTGCCTTCAGTAAATGAAAACTGGGACACTTTACTGTCACTATTTATGCGGATGATATGATCACTAGCGTATACAACTCAAAAACTAAACTCATTCGATACTAGTGTACTGCTTTTATAGTAAAATTAATCTTCTAGAAAGTTCCTTGAATTTGAAATCGAATACGCACTTGCTGTGGTTTGATGTTGCTGCCATGAAAACGACGCGCGTACTGCGATGTGCCTGCTCCCGTTTCTGCCTACTTTGATGGTAGTTCGATGGCAGTCCTATTCGGTGAACTAGATTGGTTTCGATTATGTTCAATTTGGTTTTACAGCCAGCAAATGCATACAAGGACACGTCTGCAGATGGAGATATCAGCTGTCCAGTCCGAGTTTTAAGGTGGGTTACCAGTCCCAACAAAAAGTTTGTGAAAGTTCCAGGAGTCTCCTTCGATAGGAGCCTCTTATTCCTTTCGCACTTCCGCGAAGTCAAAGTAAGTTGTTGGTCAAGAGTGAACCTGGATCGGACCTTGTCTAAACCTCATTGAACCAATAACAGAAGGCTCCGGGTAAAGATAGGGCAACGTTTGAGCTACGTTCAGGATTGTCACCCTCAACACTAGCTTAGTCTGTCTGCACGATCTTGCTGTACGCTGGCGGCCATCTGCCGCAAAGCCGCCACGTTCACCGCAGCCATCTCTGGGGATTACGGGATTCCTTTCCTCGCTGGAGGGGACCGGTTTCTGTGAATGATGACTGGCGTCGGTCTCCTTCCAGTGGCGCGAATCCATGGAGCATGGAGCGAGAAGCTGGCCCTCAGCAATTATAAATAGCTCCAAAGTTTGCAACTTCCGCACTGCCGTGAATCGCAAGTCAGGCCAATCTGTATATGGCATCCATATACATATGGGACTGACTTGGGAGTTGGGATTCACGGCAGCACAGGGGTGCACTCCATGGCTCTTAGAAGTTCGGTGGCCGAGCTCCTTTCCAGAAATGTCCAAGAACACAGGCTTACGGATGGGTCGGTTTCGGGCCGTGGAGCAGGTATTTTTCCTTTGCATACGATCAGCGTTTCAGTTTAATCCTGATTAGATTTAGCAAAAAACCGAACATATTGTGCACGGGCTTTTAACCAGCGTGATGATGTTGTTCATCGATGAACCACATTGTCTTTTTGGGTACAAAAAAACTTATTATTATTGTTTTTATTTAAGAGACTCGCAGCCCTAGGCTGGCTCATCTCTGAAAGTAAACTTGATTACCCTACTTTTACTGTAATAACTTTTTGCTGTTCATTGCTGACTCTGACTGCATTTAAAGAATCCTTCAAAATTAACACCAAATATAAATTGGAAATGTGTGCTCATTTTCTCATTCCTCAATGATTTTGAGAATGTGATTTAAAGTTTTAAAGTCGACTCTTGAATTTAGGATTTGTCACAGGAAAGCTTCATTGATGTTCCAACAAATCCATCAGAACGGTAGTTGAGGTTTCAAAACTGTTGATCGCGGCCAATGCAGCACCAGCAGTATGTACGTCAACGGTCGATGGAATTTAATGTACGTTGCTTACACTTTTGCAGTATTTTTCCTTTTTTTTCGCCCTGAGCTACCAGCAAAATATCTGCTTTCTTCCGCTTGTTTGCTGCAGCAAGTCTGAGCAGCAGCGCACGGCGACATTGAAAATTGCAGCTGTTTGGCGGAGATTAAAGTTATTTTTATTAGTTTTTCCATCCCCCGGAGCGTACGAGAACGAAATCAAAGGAACGATCTTCACCACCGCTGTGCTGTTCATCATTTTTTTTTCTATTTTACTCTCTATTTGATAGGCGCTTAGAAAAATATGTCAGGTTGTTTCCATTGGAATTTTAAACTCATTTGCTCACTCTATTTTCACACGATTATCATGTGGTTGATGCGTAGATTTGAATTTTCTGACCGTTATCGAGACTGATGCGACGAAAAGTCAAACCATGTGATCGAAATTTATGAAAGAACACAGATTGGCATTGGGTACACACGAATGTCGAGAATCTAACAGCTGATATGGCGATAATTCTTTCCACAAATTTCGATAAAAATTTGTATTTTCTACTGAGATAGATTTTAACGAAGTGGGCAAAAAGTATAATTTTTCGAACAGTACTCTATTTTTTGGACTATTCTTTGATTCGAAAAGTCGATTGAACAATCGAAAATAATCGATCTCTGGAGAATCAATCAAAAATTGTCCACTATGTGCCGCGATAAATGTTAGTCACTCAGCATGACGATCATCGTCATCATCATTGTCACACCATCATCCATCGCCACTGCGTTGGAAGGGAGGATTGGGGAAAATTTGCGTTTTCGGAAAAGTGTCCCCGCACGATGGCACCTGTTGGAACGACGACGCGTCCAACGGTAACGGTTTGCGTTTGCGCAAGCTCGCCCTCCCTTGGGCAGGAACCGACGCCGATTGTGTGACGACATGTGAGCGCGGAGACATCTATTTCGAAAACACACAACCCGGAGAGGACGACTGCCAGGAGTTTTGGACCAGCAGCGACACACTAATTGATTTCTGAACGTTTCCATCTTTATCGTCTATTTTTTCCTCCTTTAAGGCGAAAGGGTGCGATGGAGCGAAGGAAGGTGAAGAATTTTTGGGTAGGAAACAAGTTTGGGACCGGTGCCGTGCCGTCGGTCAGGTCGGAAACACTCCATTGAAGCACATGGCAGTTGGCAACTGCGAGCGGATACGCTATGAATGTCTTTATATTTTCACTAGAAATGCGAACAACGAGTGAGTCAGTAAATTTGAGTCATTCGTAGGACGAAGGATAAAATTAATTGCGTGGTTTGTATTTCACTTGTATAACTAACCAAGAGTAAGCATAAAGATAAAAATCTTCAAGCATAATAATGCTCAAGAATAAGTTATAGAGTTGCAGAACTATCCATCGTATTCCACCTGAACTTTCCTTCAATAACTCGAATATTCTTCCTAATTTGTCTGAAGTGGTCGCGACATTGATCAAAATAAAATTTAGGTTCGCATCTGATACAGTAGTGTCTGAGCTTATTAAAAATTTAATGTGTACCCGCTTGAATGTCCGTTCTGTGGATTGATAGATGGTCACCCCGCGCCATCAAAATTTACCAAACAAAACAGGCGCCCGTCACCATAATTGGGGAGTGTGTTTGTTTATTGTTCAAGCTCATCAAAGAATGTGACCGGTCGGAAAAACTAAACGGAAGAAATTAACACTGTTTTTCTAACCCGCATTCAGTCACGGATGTCGTAAAACTGAAACATCGAAAAATGGGCGTCAACCGTTAAAAAAAGCGTTAACACGCGCGATTCTACCTGTTTTTGGAAATCCATTTTTTTTGCACGCCTTATATTTACTTTACTGAATGCAGATAAAACATTGGTTTTAGCTGCGATCATAAACGCTCATTATTTATTTAACCGTTCGATTGCTTTCTCGCATCGCCGCGCCGGATGGACGGGAACCAGACGATCGTTTTGTTTCAAATTTCTGCCACTGATGCTGGAAGGCACGAGTGAGTGGCGAAGACCAAAAAGATGTGGACCGTCCCATAAGTTCGATTTTGTGACCAGACCGATGGTTTTTTTGGAATCTGATGACGATGATGAGATCTGTGGTGATTTCATCTTCTCGGCGTGTTTTGCACACTCGCCAACACGGCGACGATCGAGTAAAAATAGACGGTTGTCATTGAACGGAGAGTCGAATTCGGGATGTAAACAATCGAATAAATTTCCCGAAATTTGATAAATTTCTCCGTTCCGTCACGGACCATGGATTCTTTGTGGTGTGGCAACCTAATGGCCCATAGTCGACTTTATGAAAAATGTTTTCAATTTATGAGACAACCAAAAAAAAACAAACCATTTAAAAATTATATCAATCATATAGAAGAATTATAAAAGAATGACCAGCAGTATTTTAAATTTGGATTTTTTTACTTCCCGGAAATCATTGGAAATTGGAGATTTTTAAAATATTTCGTGGGAAGTCTTTTTCAGAATTCAGGGTTTTCCTTTCTATAATGTTAATCCTTTCCAGAGTTTCATAATTTCTTTTCCGGGGAGAATTCCTCTTATGAATTCGAAGAATAATTCTTATTGCTTCCTAAAAGTCCCATCCGGTATTTAATGATCTTTTTGAACATCTGGGAATTCAGAGAACTCTTTCCCAAAATTCGTAGAATTCCTTCTTGGGAGTCGGAAAGATCCTTCCCGGAATCGGAAGAAACTCATCTTGTAAAATAGAGAAAACCTTCCAAAAATTTGGCAAATTTCTCTCCGAAATTCGAAGAATTCTTTGGCAGATTATAAAGAATTCTCTCCTGGATTTTGGAGCATCCTTACTGGGATGGAAATTCGTAGAAATCCATTCTGAACCACAATTTCCTTCCCGGAATACAAAGAATTTCTTCCGGTAATTCGGATAATTACTTTCCGGAATCTGGGAAAACGCTTCCTAAAATTCGGAGAATTGTTTTCCGAAATTCTCTGGAATTCGGAAAAACTTTTCCCGGAATTCGGATAAATTCTTTCCTGTATTTGGAAAATACTTACCGGAATCCAGAGAAACCCTTTCCGGAATTCGGAGAACTTAACCGGAATTCGGAGAATTCCTAACCCGCGATTCGAAGAATTCCTTAACTGGAATTCGGAAAATTCCTTAAACGGAATTCGGAGAATTCCTTAACAAGAATTCGAAGAATTCCTTAACTTGAATTCGGAGATTTCCTCAACCGGACTTCGGAAAATTACTTAACAGAAATTTGGAGAATAATTCCTTAACCGATATTCAAAAATTTCCCCTAACCGAAATTCAGAGAACTCGTTCACCGGAATCCGTAAAATTCCTTAACCGAAATTGATAGAATTCATTAATCGGAATTCTGGGAACTTCATTAACCGAAGTTCGAAGAATTTCTTAACCGGAATTTGGGAAATTCCTTAACCGGCATTCGGAGAATTCCTTACCCGAAATTTAAAGATTTCCTTACCCGGAATTCGGAAAATTTCTAAACCGGAATTCGGAGAATTCCATTCTGAAATTCGGAGAATTCCTTAACCGGAATTCAGAGCATTCCTTAGCCAGATTTCGAATTTAGTCTTTATCAACGTTTTTTTTATTGAAATAAGTTCGTCACTTATACGGCCAACTTCTTTCCGTAATTCGAAGAACTCCATTCCAGAATTCGAAGAATTCCTTTTCGTAATTCGGAGAATTCCTTTCCGCAATTCGGAGCATTCCTTTCCGGAGTTCTGAGATTTTTTTTCCGGAATTCAGAGAATTTCTTTCCGTAATTCGAAGAATTCCTTTCCGCAAGCATTCCTTTCCGAGTTTCCAATTTTTTTCCGGAGTTCAGAGAATTGCTTTCCGGAATTCGGAGAATTTTTTCCGGAATTCGGAGATTTTTTTTTCGGAATTCGGAGAATTCCTTTCCGGAATTCAGAGAAATCCTTTCCGAAATTTAGAGAATTTTTTTTCGAAATTTGGAGAATTCATTTTCGAAATTCGGAAAATTCCTTTCCGGAATTAGAAGAATTTCTTCCCGAAATTCTGAGGATTCCTTTCCGGAATTAGGAGAATTTCTGTCCGGAATTCGGAAAATTCCTTTCCGGAATTTGGAGAATTCCATTCCGGAATTTGGAAAATTCCTTTCCGGAATTTGAAGAATCCCTTTCCGGAATTCGGAGAATTCCTTTACGGAATTCGGAGAAATTCTTTTCTGAAGTCGGAGAATTCCTTTCCGGAAGTAGGAGAATTTTTTTTTCAGAAGTCGGAGAATTCCTTTCCGGAAGTCGGATGATTCCTTTCCGGAAGTCGGATGATTCCTTTCCGGAAGTCGAATAATTCCTTTCCGTAATTCGGAGAATTTCTTTGCAGAATTCGGAGAATTCCTTCGTGGAATTTAGAGAATTCCTTTGCGGAGTTTGGAGAATTCCCTTCCGGAATTCAGAGAAATCCCTTCCGGAATTCGAAGAAATCCCTTCCGGCATTCGGAGAAATCCCTTCCGGAATTCAGATAATTCTCTTCCGGAATTCGGATAATTCTGTTCCGGAATTCGGATAATTCTCTTCCGGAATTCGGATAATTCTCTTCCGGAATTCGGATAATTCTCTTCCGGAATTCGGAGAATTCCCTTCCGGAATTCGGAGAACTCCCTTCCGGAATTCAGATAATTCCCTTCCGGAATCCGGAGAATTCCCTTCCGGAATTCGGAGAATTCACTTCCGGAATTCGAGGAATTCCTTTGCGCAATTCGGAGAATTCCTTTGCGCAATTCGGAGAAATCCTTTGCGGAATTCGGAGAATTCCTTTGCGGAATTCGGAGAATTTCTTTCCGGAATTCGGAGAATTCCATTCCGGAATTTGGAAAATTCCTTTCCGGAATTCGGAAGTCGGGGAATTCCTTTCCGGAATTCTGAGATTTCCTTTCCGGAATTCAAAGAAGCCCTTCCCGGAATTCAGAGAATCCTTTTGCAGAATTCGGAAGTCGGGGAATTCCCTTCCGGAATTCGGAGAATTTCTTTCCAGAATTTGGAGAATTCCCTTCCGGAATTTGGAGAATTCCCTTTCGGAATTTGGAGAATTCCCTTCCAGAATTCGGAGAATTCCCTTCCCCGGAATTCGGAATTCCTTTCCGGAATTCGGAATTCTTTTCCGGAATTCGGAGAATTCCCTTCCCCGGAATTCGGAATTCCTTTCCGGAATTCGGGTAATTCCTTTCCGGAATTCGGGTAATTCCTTTCCGGAATTCGGGGAATTCCTTTACGGAATTCGGAGAATTCCTTTCCAGAATTCGGAGAATTCCTTTCCGGATTTCGGAGAATTCCTTTCCAGAATTCGGAGAATTCCTTTCCGGAATTCGGAGAATTCCCTTTCGGAATTTGGAGAATTCCCTTCCAGAATTCGGAGAATTCCCTTCCCCGGAATTCGGAGAATTCCTTTCCGGAATTCAGAGAATTCCTTTCCGGAATTCGGAGAATTCCTTTCCGGAATTTGGAGAATTCCCTTTCGGAATTTGGAGAATTCCCTTCCAGAATTCGGAGAATTCCCTTCCCCGGAATTCGGAATTCCTTTCCGGAATTCGGAATTCCTTTCCGGAATTCGGAGAAATCCTTTCCGGAATTTAGGTAAATCCTTTCCGGAATTCGGGGAATTCCTTTCCGGAATTCGGAAGTCGGGGAATTCCTTTCCGGAATTCTGAGATTTCCTTTCCGGAATTCAAAGAAGCCCTTCCCGGAATTCAGAGAATCCTTTTGCAGAATTCGGAAGTCGGGGAATTCCCTTCCGGAATTCGGAGAATTCCTTTCCAGAATTTGGAGAATTCCCTTCCGGAATTCGGAGAATTCCTTTCCGGAATTCGGAGAATTCCCTTCTGGAATTCGGAGAATTCCCTTCCGGAATTTGGAGAATTCCCTTTCGGAATTTGGAGAATTCCCTTCCAAAATTCGGAGAATTCCCTTCCCCGGAATTCGGAATTCCTTTCCGGAATTCGGAATTCGGAGAATTCCTTTCCGGAATTTAGGTAAATCCTTTCCGGAATTCGGGGAATTCCTTTCCGGAATTCGGAAGTCGGGGAATTCCTTTCCGGAATTCTGAGATTTCCTTTCCGGAATTCAAAGAAGCCCTTCCCGGAATTCAGAGAATCCTTTTGCAGAATTCGGAAGTCGGGGAATTCCCTTCCGGAATTCGGAGAATTCCTTTCCAGAATTTGGAGAATTCCCTTCCGGAATTCGGAGAATTCCTTACCGGAATTCGGAGAATTCCCTTCTGGAATTCGGAGAATTCCCTTCCGGAATTTGGAGAATTCCCTTTCGGAATTTGGAGAATTCCCTTCCAGAATTCGGAGAATTCCCTTCCCCGGAATTCGGAATTCCTTTCCGGAATTCGGAATTCCTTTCCGGAATTCGGAGAATTCCTTTCCAGAATTCGGAGAATTCCCTTCCCCGGAATTCGGAATTCCTTTCCGGAATTCGGGTAATTCCTTTCCGGAATTCGGGGAATTCCTTTACGGAATTCGGGGAATTCCTTTACGGAATTCGGAGAATTCCTTTCCAGAATTCGGAGAATTCCTTTCCAGAATTCGGAGAATTCCTTTCCGGAATTCGGAGAATTCCTTTCCGGAATTCGGAGAATTCCTTTCCAGAATTCGGAGAATTCCTTTCCGGAATTCGGAGAATTCCCTTTCGAAATTTGGAGAATTCCCTTCCAGAATTCGGAGAATTCCCTTCCCCGGAATTGGGCCCTCCTTAGCCGTGCGGTAAGACGCGTGGCTACAAAGCAAGACCATGCTGAGGGTGGCTGGGTTCGATTCCCGGTGCCGGTCTAGGCAATTTTCGGATTGGAAATTGTCTCGACTTCCCTGGGCATAAAAGTATCATCGTGTTAGCCTCATGATATACGAATGCAAAAATGGTAACCTGGCTTAGAAACCTCGCAGTTAATAACTGTGGAAGTGCTTAATGAACACTAAGCTGCGAGGCGGCTATGTCCCAGTGTGGGGATGTTAATGCCAATAAGAAGAAGAAGGAATTCGGAGAATTCCTTTCCGGAATTCAGAGAATTCCTTTCCGGAATTCGGAGAATTCCTTTCCGGAATTTGGAGAATTCCCTTTCGGAATTTGGAGAATTCCCTTCCAGAATTCGGAGAATTCCCTTCCCCGGAATTCGGAATTCCTTTCCGGAATTCGGAATTCCTTTCCGGAATTCGGAGAATTCCTTTCCGGAATTTAGGTAAATCCTTTCCGGAATTCGGGGAATTCCTTTCCGGAATTCGGAGAATTCCTTTCCGGAATTCGGAGAATTCCTTTCCGGAATTCGGAGAATTCCTTTCCGGAATTAGGAGAATTCCTTTCCGGAATTCGGAGAATTCCTTTCCGGAATTCGGAGAATTCCTTTCCGGAATTCGGAGAATTCCTTTCCGGAATTCGGAGAATTCCTTTCCAGAATTCGGAAAATTCCTTTCCGGAATTCGGAGAATTCCTTTCCGGAATTCGGAGAATTCCTTTCCGGAATTCGGAGAATTCCTTTCCGGAATTCGGAGAATTCCTTTCCGGAATTCGGAGAATTCCATTTCGGAATTCGGATGATTCCTTTTCGGAATTCGGATGATTCCTTTTCCGAATTCGGAAAATTCCTTTTCCGAATTCGGAGAATTCCTTTCCGGAATTCGGAGAATTCCTTTCCGGAATTCGGAGAATTCCTTTCCGGAATTCGGAGAATTCCTTTCCGGAATTCGGAGAATTCCTTTCCGGAATTCGGAGAATTCCTTTCCGGAATTCGGAGAATTCCTTTCCAGAATTCGAAGAATTCCTTTCCAGAATTCGAAGAATTCCTTTCCCGAATTCGGATAATTCCTTTCTCGAATTCGGAGAATTCCTTTCCCGAATTCGGAGAATTCCTTTCTCGAATTCGGAGAATTCCTTTCTCGAATTCGGAGAATTCCTTTTCCGGAATTTAGGGAATTCCTTTCCGAAATTCGGAGAATTCCCTTCCGGAATTCGGAAAATTCTCTTCTGGAATTCGGAAAATTCCTTTCCGGAATTCGGAGAATTCCTTTCCGGAATTCGGAGAATGAATTCCCTTCCGGAATTCGAAGAATGAATTCCCTTCCGGAATTCGGAGAATTCCCTTCCGGAATTCGGAAAATTCCCTTCCGGAATTTGGAGAATTCCCTTCCGGAATTCGTAGAATTCTCTTCCGGAATTCGGAGAATTCTTTTTCGGAATTCGGAGGATTCCTTTTCGGAATTCGGAGAATTCCTTTCCGGAGTTCGGAGAATTCCTTTCCGGAATTCGGAGAATTCCTTTCCGGAATTCGGAGAATTCCTTTCCGGAATTCGGAGAATTCCTTTCCGGAATTCGGAGAATTCCTTTCCGGAATTCGGAGAATTCCTTTCCGGAATTCGGAGAATTCCTTTCCGGAATTCGGAGAATTCCTTTTCGGAATTCGGAGAATTCCTTTCCGGAATTCGGAGAATTCCTTTCCGGAATTCGGAGAATTCCTTTCCGGAATTAGGAGAATTCCTTTCCGGAATTCGGAGAATTCCTTTCCGGAATTCAAAGAATTCCTTTCCCGAATTCAAAGAATTCCTTTCCCGAATTCGGAGAATTTTTTTCCCGAATTCGGAGAATTCTTTTCCCGAATTCGGAGAATTCCTTCCCGAATTCGGAGAATTCCTTCCCGAATTCGGAGAATTCCTTTCCCGAATTCGGAGAATTTCTTTCCGGAATTCGGAGAATCTTTTTCCGGATGTCAAAGAATTCCTTCCCGGAATTCAGGGAATTCCTTTCCGGAATTCGGAGAATTCCTTTCCGGAAATCGGAGAATTCCTTTCCGGAATTCGGAAAATTCCTTTCCGGAATTCAGAGAATTCCTTTTCGGAATTCGGAGAATTTCTTTCCGGAATTCGGAGAATTCCTTTCCGGAATTCGGAGAATTCCTTTCCGGAATTCGGAAAATTCCTTTCCGGAATTCGGAAAATTCCTTTCCGGAATTCGGAGAATTCCTTTCCGGAATTCGGAGAATTCCTTTCCGGAATTCGGAGAATTCCTTTCCGGAATTTGGAGAATTACTTTCCGGAATTCGGAGAATTCCTTTCCGGAATTCGGAGAATTCCTTTCTGGAATTAGGGGAATTCCTTTCCGGAATTCGGAAAATTCCTTTCCGGAATTCAAAGAATTCCTTTCCCGAATTCGGAGAATTTTTTCCCGAATTCGGAGAATTCTTTTCCCGAATTCGGAAAATTCCTTTCCCGAATTTGGAGAATTTCTTTCCGGAATTCGGAGAATCCTTTTCCGGATGTCAAAGAATTCATTCCCGGAATTCAGGGAATTCCTTTCCGGAATTCGGAGAATTCCTTTCCGGAATTCGGAGAATTCCTTTCCGGAAATCGGAGAATTCCTTTCCGGAATTCGGAGAATTCCTTTCCGGAATTCGGAGAATTCCTTTCCGGAATTCGGAGAATTCCTTTCCGGAAGTCGGAGAATTCCTTTCCGGAATTCGGAGAATTCCTTTCCGGAAATCGGAGAGTTCCTTTCCGGAATTCGGAGAATTCCTTTCCGGAATTCGGAGAATTCCATTCCGGAATTCGGAGAATTCCTTTCCAGAATTTGAAGAATTCCTTCCAATTCCTTTCCCGAATTCGGATGATTCCTTTCTCGAATTCGGAGAATTCCTTTTCCGAATTCGGAGACTTCCTTTCCGGAATTCGGAGAATTCCTTTCCGGAATTCGGAGAATTCTTTTCCGGAATTTAGGGAATTCCTTTCCGGAATTCGGAGAATTCCCTTCCGGAATTCGGAAAATTCTCTTCCGGAATTCGGAGAATTCCCTTCCGGAATTCGGAGAATTCCCTTCCGGAATTCGGAGAATTCCCTTCCGGAATTCGGAGAATTCCCTTCCGGAATTCGGAGATTTCTTTTCCGGAATTCGGAGAATTCTTTTTCGGAATTCGGAGGATTCCTTTCCGGAATTCGGAGAATTCCTTTCCGGAATTCGGAGAATTCCTTTCCGGAATTCGGAGAATTCCTTTCCGGAATTCGGAGAATTCCTTTCCGGAATTCGGAGAATTCCTTTCCGGAATTCGGAGAATTCCTTTCCGGAATTCGGAGAATTCCTTTCCGGAATTCGGAGAATTACTTTCCGGAAATCGGAGAATTCCCTTCCGGAATTAGGAGAATTCCTTTCCGGAATTCGGAGAATTCCTTTCCGGAATTCGGAGAATTCCTTTCCGGAATTCAAAGAATTCCTTTCCCGAATTCGGAGAATTTTTTTCCCGAATTCGGAGAATTCTTTTCCCGAATTCGGAGAATTCCTTTCCCGAATTTGGAGAAATTCTTTCCGGAATTCGGAGAATCCTTTTCCGGATGTCAAAGAATTCCTTCCCGGAATTCAGGGAATTCCTTTCCGAAATTCGGAGAATTCCTTTCCGGAATTCGGAGAATTCCTTTCCGGAATTCGGAGAATTCCTTTCCGGAAATCGGAGAATTCCTTTCCGGAATTCGAAAAATTCCTTTCCGGAATTCGGAAAATTCCTTTCCGGAATTCGGAGAATTCCTTTTCGGAATTCGGAGAATTTCTTTCCGGAATTCGGAGAATTTCTTTCCGGAATTCAGAGAATTCCTTTGCGGAATTCGGAGAATTCCTTTCCGGAATTCGGAGAATTCCTTTCTCGAATTCGGAGAATTCCTTTCCGGAATTCAGAGAATTCCTTTCTGGAATTCGGAGAATTCCTTTTCCGGAAATCGGAGAATTCCTATCCGGAATTCGGAAAATTCCTTTCCGGAATTCGGAGAATTCCCTTCCGGAATTCGGAGAATTCCCTTCCGGAATTCGGAGAATTCCCTTCTGGAATTCGGAGTATTCCCTTCCGGAATTCGGAGTATTCCCTTCCGGAATTCGGAGTATTCCCTTCCGGAATTCGGAGAATTCCCTTCCGGAATTTGGAGAATTCCCTTCCGGAATTCGGAGAATTCGCTTCCAGAATTCGGAGAATTCCCTTCCGGAATTCGGAGAATTCCCTTCCGGAATTCGGAGAATTCCCTTCCGGAATTCGGAGAATTCCCTTCCGGAATTCGGAGAATTCCCTTGCGGTTCCCTTCCCTTCCGGAATTCGGAGTATTCCCTTCCGGAATTCGGAGTATTCCCTTCCGGAATTCGGAGAATTCCCTTCCGGAATTCGGAGAATTCCCTTCCGGAATTCGGAGAATTCCCTTCCGGAATTCGGAGAATTCCCTTCCGGAATTCGGAGAATTCCCTTCCGGAATTCGGAGAATTCTCTTCCGGAATTCAGGGAA
Organism: Armigeres subalbatus; assembly: GCF_024139115.2. NCBI lineage: Eukaryota > Metazoa > Arthropoda > Insecta > Diptera > Culicidae > Armigeres > Armigeres subalbatus. The sequence goes on along the minus strand of NC_085139.1, from coordinate 103,455,743 downwards.
TTCCTTTTCGGAATTCGGAGAATTCTTTTTCGGAATTCGGAGGATTCCTTTTCGGAATTCGGAGAATTCCTTTCCGGAATTCGGAGAATTCCTTTCCCGAATTCGGAGAATTCCTTTCCGGAATTCGGAAAATTCCTTTCCGGAATTCGGAAAATTCCTTTCCGGAATTCGGAGAATTCTTTTCCCGAATTCGGAGAATTCTTTTCCCGAATTCGGAGAATTCCTTTCCCGAATTTGGAGAATTTCTTTCCGGAATTCGGAGAATCCTTTTCCGGATGTCAAAGAATTCCTTCCCGGAATTCATGGAATTCCTTTCCGGAATTCGGAGAATTCCTTTCCGGAAATCGGAGAATTCCTTTCCGGAATTCGGAAAATTCCTTTCCGGAATTCAGAGAATTCCTTTTCGGAATTCGAAGAATTTCTTTCCGGAATTCAGAGAATTCCTTTGTGGAATTCGGAGAATTCCTTTCCGGAATTCGGAGAATTCCTTTCTCGAATTCGGAGAATTCCTTTCCGGAATTTGGAGAATTCCTTTCCGGAATTCGGAGAATTCCTTTCCGGAATTCGGAGAATTCCTTTCTGGAATTCGGAGAATTTCCTTCCGGAATTTGGAAAATTTCTTTCCGGAATTCGGAAAATTCCTTTCCAGAATTCGGAGAATTCCTTTCCAGAATTCGGAGAATTCCTTTCCGGAATTCGGACCTTTCCGAAATTCGGAGAATTCCTTTCTGGAATTCGGAGAATTCCTTTCCGGAATTCGGAGCATTCCTTTCCGGAATTCGGAGAATTCCTTTCCGGAATTCGGAGAATTCCTTTCCGGAATTCGGAGAATTCCTTTCCGGAATTCGGAGAATTCCTTTCCGGAATTCGGAGAATTCCTTTCCGGAATTCGGAGAATTCCTTTCCGGAATTCGGAGAATTCCTTTCCGGAATTCGGAGAATTCCTTTCCGGAATTCGGAGAATTCCTTTCCGGAATTCGGAGAATTCCTTTCCGGAATTCGGAGAATTCCTTTCCGGAATTCGGAGAATTCCTTTCCGGAATTCGGAGAATTCCTTCCGGAATTCGGAGAATTTCTTGCGGAATTCGTGTAGAATTCCTTCCGGAATTCGGAGAATTCCTTCCCGGAATTCGGAGAATTCCTTCCCGGAATTCGGAGAACTCCTTCCCGGAATTCGGAGAATTCCTTCCCGGAATTCGGAGAATTCCTTCCCGGAATTCGGAGAATTCCTTTCCAGAATTCGGAGAATTCCTTTCCAGAATTCGGAGAATTCCTTTCCAGAATTCGGAGAATTCCTTTCCAGAATTCGGAGAATTCCTTTCCGGAATTCGGAGAATTCCTTTCCGGAATTCGGAGAATTCCTTTCCAGAATTCGGAGAATTCCTTTCCGGAATTCGGAGAATTCCTTTCCGGAATTCGGAGAATTCCTTTCCGGAATTCGGAGAATTCCTTTCCGGAATTCGGAGAATTCCTTTCCGGAATTCGGAGAATTTCTTTCCGGATTTCGAAGAATTCCTTTCCGGAATTCGGAGAATTCCTTTCCGGAATTCAAAGAATTCCTTTCCGGAATTCAAAGAATTCCTTTCCAAAATTCTAAGAATTCCTTTCCAGAATTCTAAGAATTCCTTTCCAGAATTCTAAAAATTCCTTTCCAGAATTCTAAGAATTCCTTTCCCAAATTCGGAGAATTCCTTTCCCGAATTCGGAGATTTCCTTTCCCGAATTCGTAGAATTCCTTTCCCGAATTCGGAGAATTCCTTTCCCGAATTCGGAGAATTTATTTCCAGAATTCGGAGAATTCCTTTCTCAAATTCGGAGAATTCCTTTCTCGAATGCGGAGAATTCCTTTCCCAAATTCGGAGAATTCTATTCCAAATTTCCAAATTTTGAATATTTTCCTTTTGGAATTCGTAGATTTTTTCCGGACTTCGGAGAATTTTTTTCCTGAATTCGGAGAACTTCTTTCCGTAATTCTAAGAGTTCCTTTGCGGAGTTATGTTTTTCGGAATTTGAAGTGAGTAATCTTTGTACTTTTCACATCTCACTACTTAGGGGCCGTACACATATTACGTAAGCACTTATGGGGGGAGGGAGGGTTCGTCATTTTCTTACGCACCATATAAATAAAAAGTCATTTGCATGAAAAAAATCTTACAAGGGGTGATGGGGGATCAAAAAACCCAGCTTACATAATATGTGTACGACCCCTTATTTCTTTATTAATGATATAAGTGTATTACTTCTACATGAAGTTAAATGATTTACAATGATATGGAAATACTAATATCATCTTCCAAACAGAGACGTTAGGATGGTTCAAAAAATCGATTTTGCTCCACAGTGCTCATTTGATTTTTTTCACCATGTTCTGAGTGTCCTCTGAAAATTTGAGCTCATTTGGATTAAAACTGATTTAGCACAAGCCGTTTCAAGTTATCATGCAAACTAGTATGGGGAAATTTATTTTTTCATTATACTGTTAATGACGTTTCCCCATTAAGCGCAGGTTAAAATAAAACCTACATAGCTAAAAGGAATACTCAACAGCTTTCGTCCAACGAAAACCACATGTTGATTAATCGCCCCAATAATTAGTAATCGATTTTTAGATAGGATGCGAAACTTTAGTCATGATCGCCAAACTTCGCCAAACGTCGTCATCACAAATATTGCCCTCCGCTCGCTTCCAAAATCGACTTCAATCAACTTTCGTTCGTAAGTGCTTTCGTACAAAAATAAGAATATGTTTATTTCAAATGTTTTTGTACACTGTCTTAATATTTATTTAAATCAGTCAAAAATTTAATAAATATTAATATTGATCAACAAAACCCAAAAAATATCAAAAATCCAACAAATATCAATATTAGTCGGATAGAAATCAGCTCGACTACGAATTCGAGTTTCGGTCGCTTTTCTCAAACGTACACCGCCAACCTTCCAGTTGGTCAGTAAATTTACTTCTCCGAGTTGTGGATTCTACGCTTCTACAAATTACCAAGCTTCTCCTCCGTCACGAAATATTATTCATCACATCGAACACCTGCTGCCGCACGCCTGCTGCTTCCTGTGGCACACGACATTGTTAGCGGAATGTAAACAACAATAACCGAACTCTTAGTGGGTGGAAGTGGCATGTAGGGGAAAGTTGTCCAAAATGTCGGTAGGCGTAGGAAGTCGTAGATCGTAGAAACATTTAACTGACGGATTATTATGATCGGATAGTTTCGCCGCATGCAGATATGAGCAAATTAAATTCCATTCGATAAATATTGAACCACCATCACCCATGGCTCGATTAAGATCCAGTTCCTATCGACCGAACCGTTCTCCTGTCCATACTCGACGGAGGACAGAACCTTATGCAACAAGTAGCGATAAATAGTCGCATTTTCCCAGAGGCCGCACCACTCACCGTATAGTGTGGTAATCGCGCGATCGTTAGTGGTTGGAGTGAGTTCCCACATTCTATCACTCCATCAAAAATGACCACAACTCGTCGGCGGCGGAAGCCGCGCAACACGGCGCAGCAACTTTGTAGTGGTGTTGAAGCGCTGCGCCGAGTCGGCATCCTCCACAGTATATTGTAGAGGGTGGTGATTTTTTTTCCGTCGCTGCTCTCGGTTTTCCATCGTTTCATCCAGGCAAACAGCAACCAAGGGAGCGGACGCTTGATGATGATCATCATCCATCCAAGCGTGATATGATGGCAGGGCGCATACTCTCGCGCTCTCCGTGGCCTCGGATGCGTGGAAATTTCGGTGGGAATTTTGGAAGAACGACACTCGCCCGGTGGGGTGCGGGTGGGTTTTCTTTTTTTGGGGGAAGAAATGCGGCTCGGGAATATTTTTTCTCCAACACCAGCGCAGAAGAAAATTTACACCGCTGCTCAATCGCGATTCCGGTGTTGCAATAAGCGGACGCCCAGTGTCCAGAATATTTTGTCTCATTTATAAAACGTTGCTAGGAACGTTCGGACGTACAATCGGATATACGCGGGCCTCGGTCTCTCTTATTGTCCTTTTTTGTGCGTGTGGCCATTTCTTGTCCAGTTCGGTTTGGTCCGTTGCCTTGGCTGCCGCTGCTGCTGGACGAAAACCCAAGACCCTAGTTCTGCTGGCGTGAGTGAGAGGGTTCGCTGCCGTTCAGATTACTACGCTGGTGTCGCCATCGGTTTCCGCGTTGACCATAAAAGGAGATCGAATTAGTCGTGCTGGACAACGGAAAAAGGTGCATTTTTTGATGCACTTGTGAGATCATACTCCGGAAGTGGTGCGTAGTAGGGTAGCAGGAAAGGACGGCGAACGGAAGAACCGGACATCAGGGGTGAAGTGTCAGTAATCGTACCCTGGAGCAAAAGAGAGTGAGAGAAATCGGCCTGGAAAATCGGCGCTAAATCGAACCAAATTAATTGTACGTAGTACGCCCTCCTCTTCGATCGTTAGCTCGATCGTCACGTGGAAGGGTGTGAGTGAGTGTGACTTCATTGATCATTCTGGAATACTTTTTTTCGATTTTCAACGTTCTTCAACTGAGTGGTTTGCAATGTTACAAAGAAGATAAACAGTTGCTGGAAAGTTGCTGCAAAGTTGGAATAATGTTTTCCGAAAAATGGCAATCATCACAAATCGGGATCAACAGTGGATAAACCTGTGAACTTGTGCGACATACTCTTGGTTGCTGGGTTATGGAATGTGCGTACTTTAGTGTCCGTGTTTCGTGTGGAAATATTTCCCGAACGACGAAAACGGCCATTTTGGAAATTCCATCCACATTTTCCAGCTCCCACGCGCTGCTATCGAATTGTTGAAGATGTTGTGCGAATGATAAAATCAGTTTTTTTCTTCCAGGGTTTTGACGGTTGATTGCTTTAGGATTTTCGTTTCCGTGTTTCCGAATGTCGAAAACCATTTAACATGCATTGATTTTTTCTGCGACTAAACCCATTTTGTCATTTCCCTACTAACCTTACATTTCCGTAAGAAGCACTGAATTCCAATGAAAATCGTACGAGCGATCGAATTTCGGATTCAATCCAAATTGATTTTAAGATTCCTACAACAGAACTTCAACAAGCTGGTCTGAAATTTCCAAAAAAAAAACAACAAAATTTAACCATTCAAGACAATTTGGTCCCACCACCTGACGATTGGAACACCCAGACCATTCCAAGTAGATCGGACAGATCGCCTGATGCAACTCCAGTGCCGTCGATGCGGTTCTTTCCATCACTCCACATGAGAAGCGGGTTCAAATTTCCTTCCACTAGCAAACTATAGCCTAGTACTAAAAATAACGCAAAAAGAAACGACCCTAAAGCAATCAACTTTCATCACCGGATTCTGGAATCGTTATCAACGAAAGTGTAGAAAAGGAATTACTGTTAGCGGTGCTGGTAGAATAAACGATCCTGAGTGAAAGTGCACGAAATTGAAACCGGGTAAATCCGCAAGTCTAACCTGTGTGGAGATACAAACAGCCAGACACAAGAATAAAAGAAAAAGCAATCATGTGGAGTGACGACGAAGACCAGCTTTACGGCCGGAAGAAGGAACCGATCGTGGAAACATGGGAAGAGTACACGCACATCTACCGGAGCTACGAGCGGTTCATGACCATCTCCGAGCACGATCGCAAGGAAACGGTCCGGGTGTTCTCGATCGAGCAGGACGTGCCACCGTCCGAGGACAGCCTGCTGGACTTTGTGCCAACCAACATGCTGTCGGCCATTTTTCTGCACACCCACAAAGGTAACCCGAGCCTTCAGTACTAGGGTTGTGAGTTCGAGAACTTTCTTATTTGATGTGTTTGAATGCTTTATAAAGTTTTTTGACGTATGATTAATTGAAATGCAAGAACTGAAAATGGGATTTTTGAACATTGCGACTATGTTCTGGTCAAAATTTTATATTTTTTTTCCAGGAATTCGGTTAAATCTAACGAAAAATATGTTATAATTTACGAGATCTTGGAATAAAGAGATTTTTTCCAAGATCGTTTATTTGGGCGTGTATAATACTTTACGGAGTCACGGTTCTTTGTGATATGTACAATCAATATCATCTTATTGTAATGTTAGTAAAAGATGGGGAGAAGCCAATGTACTCTTGGTGACTCAAGAATAATAAAGAGATTGGTAGTAAAAGATCTATCGAAGCTGAGAAATTGTAGATTTATGGCAAAAAAGTTGCTGGAATTGGGCAAATAAGTTTTGTGTAATATTTACAATCCACACACTTGAATCATTTAACAGATTTCAGTGATTTTTTTGTGAAATCAACCGAAATTTCTAACAGCAGAATTGTTCGGTAATTAGTTTTTCCGATTTTCTGTGGATTGTTCTTTTGTTCAACTGTCAACCACCGAAAATCTGTAAAATTATTTACCGAACAATTCTGCTGTTGAGATTTCGGTGAAATTTTACAGAAACTGCGGTTTATTTTAAGTTTATGTATAATCCGATTATGGTGAAAATTCCATTCAAATCAATGAAAACTGATTTGCGATCAATTAAATCTGCTAAATGAAAGTTTTAGCAGAAAAATCGGTAATTTTTCGTTGGCGTTGGTGCGATTTGGCTGAACTCCGACCAATTCGGGATTTTGATGAATCTGAAATGCTTAAAAACTTTATAAAACAGGATAAGGACGGGGTTAGAGCCAAGACTAGTTTGTACAATTTCATTTAATTCCACCATTTGATTGTACCTTTGACAGATACGTCTTATGACAAGTGAAGACATTCCACTAAACTCTCAAAATAATTTTCTTATCAAACCGACAATAATGTTATGACATTTATTGAAATTTTTGTAATTTTATCCTACACTTAGTTTTCAAAACAGTCATCTGTTAACGGAACAGTTCCCCTATGTTAATTCGGTTTGTTTAGTTTTATGAAAAAATATAATACTGAGTAAACATTGCACTATTCCAATATTTATTCATGCCTTTTTCTAATAGTCACAATTCGGCATAAAAATGTTTCCTTTTATAAAATTGATTAATTTCTGGTCCAAATTCCAGTCACTTGATTTTGATTTTCTACCTTTTTCCGACGGGTTAGCGAACGTGCAGTATTCCCCAAGCTCATTGACCATGAATTTTTACCTTTACGGGGTGGATAGCGAAACGCTTGGTCAAATTGCCTTTCTCGTTGCCCTTCTTACGGAGCTTCGAATTTCAATATTACTTTCAATTTGCGATACATCAGAAACAATAAAAATTCAAAAAACAAAAAAATTCTGATTAGAAACTTAACATATGAATACATCAACTGCAGGATAAAACAAAATAATACCTACATGAGCTCTTCAGTAATAACATTTTGAAAGCGGATAACTTATTTTCGATACAGCCCTTAATACAAGGATTCAATAAATGCTGCCAGTATCAAAAAAGTTTAATTTTTTGCTAACTTTCTATTAATTTACTACATTTCAGAGTAAGATATGGCCAAGTGGCCCTCCCTGGATAACCGCTATAAACCTATTACAAGAGTATTAAAAACCCTCTTTTATACTACCCGCAGATAAGGGAATTTGGCTGCGGTAGCAGTCAAAAATGTTGCTTTGAAAAAGAGAAATAAAATTTTGCCGAAAAATAATAACAAAGAGATTACAAAATATTGTTTTTTACAGGATTGTCGTTCATTGTACTTTCATTAAAATGAGGTGCGCGTTCGATTTTATGATGAAAGTTAATGAAAATATTAGATTGATCACCAAGCGCTCTCAAAATAGTGTAGTCTTAGGTAATCAAATAAAAATACTTATAAAAGCAATATCGTAAATCTTCACTGATTGTGTTGATTTTCCACCTCAATATATTTTTAATCCAAATCAATTTCCAAAAACGTGCTGAAATCATCGTCAAATAATGAAATTCAGTGATAGGGTAAGACGGTATTATAATGCGCCCCACCTGGCCAAAACGCCCCCTTTGATTTCTAGAAAACTATAACTAACTAAGCGTAAAAATCAGTTGGTACCTTTAAATATTTGTAAAACCATCATACTATATGAATATGGAAGTATTTTTGTATTACATATTGAAAATAATTACAAAATACAATAAGCTACGGTTTTGATGTAACTTTTGGTGCTTGTTTGCTCAACATTCTGGAGCGACTCTAGCATACAGTCCCCAAATTTTGAACAAAATAACTTTTCACAGTGGTTATTATGATATAAAATTGCTTTCATCTTCAAAAATGTAACGATTTTCGGAAATATGTTTCAATATGGCCAATACGCCCCAGTGTAGGCAGGACGATATGCCCTTACCAACTGGACACAAGCGCAGCGAGCCTGCAGCAGTTGCTTCCAAATTATATGAAAATATTGAAATGTTATTCACACCTGCTTAAATGGACTTAGGTTGGTTTTTTAATGTCAAGCACATAAGGATTTGTAACCTTTTTATTATGGAATAGTTAAAATACTAATGAAGGGCTATGAAACGTATTTGACTACTCACAGGCAATGCATTTGTGACCAAATAACACAAAGTTTGCATAAATTGCGTTGAAAAGTAAAAAGTTTTCATAGGTATTGCCTTAGGGGGGCATATTATACCGTCTACCCTAAATATTACTGACTTTAAAATGCATGTGCCTTTTCAATATGGCCACCATCAATTTCGAATGCTGTTCTTATTACAAACCGTTTTAAACTCTTCGCAATGCAAGTATTCTTATTAGAGTTATTCATTTGGCCACATTAGGACACAAAATTATGGCTTTATTCGTGCTTTGAAAATATGATTTATTACGCTCTTCATCACAACCGTAGAGCTGCTCATAAGGTCAATAGGCATTTGACGTTTGAAGCTTTTTTCAGCATATTTATGAGAGGTTTATTGATAGCAATAAGAACGACAATAAAACTATGCAACTAGCTATGGTGATTGCTATTTTAAATCCATTATAAGAATTGAATGAATTCAAGAAGCATGGAAATTGTTACTTGGGATTCTAGAATAGCTTACTTAATATTGAACTGGTATGAATACGTGTTTTATTCCCGATAGGAAAATCTTTGTAAACATAAGTTTACAATTCCGTAAATTGCAAACATTTTTATTGTGCTCAGAAGATTCTACCCGGGATTCAGGTGAAACACAGTTGAGAATCGATGATCAACTGTGATGAAAAGAAGAACAAGTGTCAAAAGAAGAGAAAAGAAGCCGTCTTTACAGGTCTCGTCTCAGAGTCCACGCCGTTTTTTGCAACACATGATTTCTGTTTGCTTGAAGTTCTTGAAAAATTGCTGAACAACTACTTCTATTACATACTTACTTTTGGAAGTTCTATAAAATCTGTAGGAGGTAGAGATCAAGCGGTTCAAGAAAGAAGGGCACTGTGTTTCAATAACTAGGGTAAAGTGACCAATAGTGGACCCTCAACCAATGGTGGACCCTCCAGCCATTTATACATTTATACTGCACAATGTCAACCTTTCGCTATGAAATTCTATCGGAAGAACCTATCTTACAGTCCTATGATTTGATTACATGCGTTGGAAATGCTAAGGAAAGTCAAATTAGATGATTTTTTACAATTCTATAAAAAATAAACACGAGAGTGTCCATTATAGGAATATTTTGGGGGGTCCATAATAGGGAAGAAGAACGTCCCGAAACGGGACATGAAAATCAAATGAAGTGTCGACTATAGGGAAGCAATTTCCTATTACGGATCCCCAGGGGGTCTACTATAGGGCGAATTCAGTTAGACTTTAAAATGTTAATTTCAACGAATAACGTCGTGTATTTGGGTGTTTTATGTATGTATCGTGAAGAGGGGATGCAGAGCTTGTTGTTAGATATCAAGCAGAGTAAATAGTTTGAAATTTTCTAAGCTGTATGACATGAAGAGCAAAATTTCGCTACTAGGGGGTCCACTATTGGGCATTTTACCCTATCAGACAAACGCCATTACAACCAAACTAGTAACCGTTTCGTTGTTTGATAAACATCATGGATGGGATTCAGAAAAGACAAAAAAGTGGGCAGTAGCTATATTCGGAAAGTGAATTCATTATTTAGAAAAACATCATGGATACTACATGGAAACACCCCGAAATACTATTGCGGGCCAATGAGTGATACTATCGCAAAGTTTGGATTTGGTTGCCCCTTGGCTGAAATAATAAAAATGACAGTTGTGCGTTGCTTCCGTATTGAGTATTGTGTTCTTGAAACGCGAATAAATTTAATTTTGGATTCCGTGAGGAATGTCTTTAAAATAATGCGATTGTTTGTAAAGACGATTGGATTAGAGATTTTACCTACAAAACCAGTCATCAAAGACCACTTGCATGGCATACTGACAAAACAGCAGACATCTTTCATTAAACAAAAGGACTCAATACGAAAGTATGGGCCTAAGCTAGTTCATATTCTTGCTAACCATTGAATACAATTAAAGGAGGAGGGTATCGTTGCGGCCGTAAGATGCGTGTTTCCCGGTGGGTGTACAGATGGCTTCGTATGGATTCATCGACTTCTTATCCGGAAGTCCACTGCCCGCAAACAGATGTCCTACGTGCTCGCTTACGATGGGGCCACAACCTATCGGATATTGACCACTAGATATTCATCTCCATCACGCAGGCCATGGCTCACCCATAGCGTGTGGCGCAGCGATAGCTTATGTGGCTTGCCAGCAGCTTCTGCCAAATCGTTGACAACACGGTGCACTAACCGCAGAAACCCTAGTTCTTACTGTAGGCACTATGGTGGAAAATTCGACTTTTAACTTTGTCTCTTTACGGGGCATTTGACCATCCATACACGCAGCCTCTATACAATTCATCAATTTTAGCTGGTTCTTATCTCTTCTTTTCCTCCATCTTTCTCCTTTTCATCTATTCCCTCTCTCCTTAGTCATTCGTCCATTCTTGATGTGATGAGTGGGCAACAATGAGGAGTAGAAAAACAGAACACAAAGTGATGTGCGTCATTGTGTCAAATTAAACATATCGGAAATGGAAATATGATAGACTTTGGACATCAATATCTTAGCCGTTGCTCAATAGATTTTTAATTTCCTTGGACTATTCTTTCAAGGAAGTGCCTACGCCTTATATCCAATGCATTGAACGGATTTTTTTTCTGAAGATGAATTCCAACTTGTTCTACGCAGCTGTGCAGTCCCTAATACAAAATAGCATAGCATGGCATAGCATATGTGATTGTACAAATTGTGGGTGGCTATACAATGCTCAATTGAGCAATCTACTGTATATTGTCGCAAATTGATACTTGGGATTAGTACCTTTTCGTATACAGTAGCAGCTGGTCACGTCCTTACAATCACAGAAGGAAGGGAAGGAATGCTAGTTCAACATCTACTATTGAAGATGCAGGGAACCCATACTACCTTCATGGTAAAGGTAAATAATAGGGAGCTCTATTCGACAATATAGAGCGTTTGTCAATAACAGTATATGCTGAAAAATTATTTAAAAAAATATTCATTAATTTACTTACGAACCGTTCAAATCTGAACAAAGTAACCCGGATCTTACAAATGTTTCGCATCATATAACAAACACGTTCAATCGCACACTTAGTCACCGAACGTTTAGAACAGAACCACAAACGCGGATTTCACGAATGTTCAGCGTGAAAAATCTACAGTAAAAAATCGTCCGATCGCGCACCAAATGTTTACTCACTCGACTATCTGCTTACTGAGCAGAAACACGACAAAACAGGCACTATGTGTGGTCCCTTATACAAAATGAGCGAAAACAAAGCGAGAATCATCACTTCTCTGTGGGAGCTGTCTATCCGATCTTGTTTTTCGCACTTGTATACAATTTTGGTCAATTTGTTATCATGGCTTGTTATGATTCTGAACGGCTTTTGCCTTTATTTAAGGCTAACATAAGGTAAACCATATCTTCGACGCCTCCAACCGACCCTGTGACAAGCGCGGTGTCATCATCATTAATAGACATAGACCGCTGTCATCATTGAAAAGTAGTATGAAAAAAAAATTGTGCCCGGGACATCCTGGCTACGATTTGGCGATGGGCTAAACAATAGCATGACAGTAGCCTGCCTCCAACAGTTTTTAAAATTTTTAAACATGAAATCAAAGAAGGATTGCACTTTGATTTTAGCATCCTCCCGTATTTTCGAAATACAGGTTTACCTCGATTATATGGACCCTCGGTTATATGGACCCTCGATTATATGGACTTCGATTATATGGACTTTTTACCTCGATTATATAGACATTTTTTTTCGCTCATTTTTTTTTTGTGTTTTGGGGTTTTAAAAAGATGTTGAATATTGTAAGTCATATTTTACATTGATTCTTTATTTATTATGGTACATTGGGGCAAATAAAGGTCCGTAAGGCATGTTGTGATGTTATATATGGAGATGCACTCTGAGTCATATGTTCGATTGACTTGATCGATTTACCATTTTCGCGTTGGAAAATTTCATTGTAAATAATGATAAATATACAATTCTTTAATCTGCAACAGCCACGGCCACGTCCTTACAAATAGGTGGTGAAAAATAATGCGTATTTTTGGTGATCTCTGCCATACGAAAACGTGAAGTGAATTGTCAGACTGACAGTATGCGGAGCAAGTGATAAGATGAGATTGTCATTGCTTCCAACCTTTTTCTGCTTTTGGTGCATGGAATTAAGTATAGAGGGACGGATGATGCATTAACATTTAGCAAACCGGACCCACTGAGACTGATTTCTTAGGTATATCCACGAAACTGGAAGAGTTTATTTCAATATGTGATACATAAAGTTCCAAATTATTTTCAAACCTGGCATTATTTCTTCTGGACGAACAAGGCTTAAGGATCATACTGACGCTCAACGGTAGGAAAAGAAATTGAATATCTTTAGAATGTTCTTGTTAGCAGTTCTAAAATCAATTGCTGCTAAACCGTTCAGCAAAGCGTGATCCTGAAATGCTCATGCAAACTCGTTCATGCTGTGTAATGTGAGCGATGTGTTTTTCTTTAGCGTTGTACAAAATACAACAGCGCGCGGTGGTGAAATTTTGAATGCAATCTCAAGTTTTGTCCGGGATTTTTATGAGGGCCCGCCATTGTGCGTCGTTTTGAATTTTAAAACCCGTTGCAAAATACAGCCCTGCTTTAATATACGAACATAGTCCAAAATAGCCATAACAATTTATCCTTTAATATTTCACTTAGCAGGTGTAGGTGCACTGTGCAATTGACCTTTCCCGTCAACAATTTTTATCCGCTCAATCGTTTCTTCAATTTTTTTAGGACAACTTTCCCAAAGAACCCATTCTTTTTGACGCCATACTTTTTGGCGAATAGTACTGGTTTCCAAGCTTGACCTAACATTCGCCCGATTTTGAATTAAAATAAGGCCAATTCCAATTCTTCAAACGTGTGGCACTTTTCCGATTTTTTTTTTGTTCTAAAATATGAATTCTGTGAAAAAGTTGAACTTATATAGATCAAAGAATTGGCTGAGACAATAAAACGAGATACATTTTTGGCGGGAAATGTCAATTGAATCTTGTAAAAATGACACTGATACGTGGATAGAGCCCCTTATTTACATTGATTTAAATTCTTTTTAAGAATATCAATCAAACGCAACTTGTTGCAAGGAGATCTTTTAAAGTTAAGTGTCAGAAAAGTGAGACTCTTTCTACGCGATTTTTGCATAAACAAATGCATTTTGGCCATATCTTCTGAGCCCATAGTCCAATCCGGCCAATTTTTATAAGGAGACAATAGGACAAAACTTTACATCGGTTTTAATTTGCTGCGATCAAATCAAAAGAGGACAAGTGTCAGTCCTTCTATATAAAGCCAGTTTTTGAATCTAACATATACCTTTCTCGACCACTCAGTGTTTGCTTTGTTGCTGAAACAGGAAGGCACTGTAGTTAGAATTCGTGAATAAGTATATTAGTGTGCTCACATTGAGCTGGGCGAAGTCTTCATTACTAATGTATTCTTGAAAACAAGCGGCTGGAAAAAAGGTTACGTTCTTATAGAAAAATCATAATCTACTGAGTTATCATAAAATGAGCCCAAACATGCGGATTAGACTGTAAGGCAATATATGGATATTTTCTTTCAACTTTTAAGACTTATTTCATCGTGTAACAAAAATTTCGAGAAAAAAAAAATTGCTTCGATTATATGGAAAATTCGATTATATGGACTTTTTTGCATCGAAAAAGTCCATATAATCGAGGTATACCTGTATTATAAACTATTAAGAGGTTCTGTGGAAATGTTGACCTTAAATACAGTGTCAGAAAAAAAGTAAACAAAGTCGTTTCAAGTAAATTATTCAGTACAATTTATAGATTCTACGCGTCTAGGACGTCCCTATATAAGAACAATGTATCTTCTTCATCTCACAACTACTAATAAGCAGTCTATTTAATTTTGTTCGTGTGACTTTAACGTGTGCTTGGAAATAAAAAAGTGAGCAGAAGATCAATTCGAAATAAGATTACATTATACGGGAAATTCTCAATACTTTGTATGGCCGACCACCGTGATTCTCCAGTTCTGCCATCAATAGTTTTGGCAAACTTCCTCATGAATCGAGTTTAAAGCCGTTTGAAATCCTTATCAAAAGTTATCCATATTTTTTCAAGAATCTGTCATCTGGAAATGCCCAGGGATTCTCGATGAGGTTATGGTCTGGGAATGGAGATGACCATTCAATCCTTATAGGGGAACGGTTTGACACTTCATCCCATAGCTCCTATTTCCATCCCATCAAAAACAAAGCATTGAAAAGGATTTTGGCTTGTTTCTTATTTTTGTGATTTTTTTAGCAGTGTTAGCAAAAAGAAGCGACGAGAATGGTGTTGTATTTCTTTGTTGTGCGATGAGATGAAAAATGGAACAGTGAGATGAAAAATGGAACAGTTCCCCTAGTTATTTCGAAGTGAAAATATTGGACTTTGAAAGGGTGTTTTGAATCATTTCATATTGAAAAACGCACATCCACATTTCATGCTTCAGATCGTTGGTAGAAAATTCTCGTTGATATTCTCAAGTAGAACTCCCCTTGGGAGTTCCCAATTACTTTACCATCAATATTATTAATATTACTATCTTCCATGAAAATCATCCCTACACCATGAAACTTCCTTTTGACCCCGGGAGTTGTTGCCTCAGAAGGAGACCAAACTGCTGGTCGACAGTTCATGGAGTGGGCCTCAGAGGGCCTCTTTTGCTCCCGGGTCCCAGGGCGTTAAGCGGAGGGAAAGTTTTCGGAAGGCAAGGGAAATGGAACAACTACTTGAGATTTTATAACGGGCTGTATTCCGATTAAAAACACTGGCGGGGTGATCTGGGAAACAGACTGGTCGCGAGTGACCACACTGGCCCACGTGTATTTTATCTTGGGTGCTCCGAAGTGGGGCGGAGTTCGTAGGGTTTGTTGTATCTGGATCTTTGTTCCAGCGGATCAAATGGTGGGACGAATCCGATCAATCGTGAGTCCCCAACTTCAGTGGCTCCGGTCGCTGATCGGATTCCCCGCTTCGTGGATCTCGGGGGAATCGGACAGTCTTCGATCCCACTGGTACTCGACGCTCGCAATGGCAGACACTCTCCACATCAAAGTTTACACGAGCCTCGCTGCTTTTAGTACTGGCTAAGTACAATCACGCCCATACGTAACTTCAGGCTTGTTTTCGGACGGTTTGCTACCATAGCGCAGGCCCTGCTATTGGTGCTATCGTTCGTATATCGTATATCTATTATTCTCGACTAAACTATTCTATTTCCAAACCATACATCTGGTACAATGTTATTGTTTTGTTGGAAAAAATACTTTCTTGCAAAATGTAGACTTTCATTCATATTTGCCTTCCTGAGCGAAAAGAATATTTGAAGACAATTTATTAAGAATATGTTTCTACTTACGTCCAAGTTGAACACTTATTTTGCCATCCCACGGAACTAGATCAACCTTTTTTTTACGTAAACTACGTCTAAGGAGAAGACTCGGATAAAGGATGTAAAACGAAAGTTCCCAAATTCAAGACCGTCACTAAATAAGGTGAGATTTCAAACGCTAATAGCTACTTTATCTGTCAATGAATTTTCGAGATATTAATATCAATCGAATCGGAAACTCTCTAGCAATTTTCTAAATTCATTGAAACTATTGATTATCAATGAAACTATTGAAAATTTAAATTCTTTCCAAACCCACCAACAATTTCAGAACCAACCACTCCTGTTCCTAAAAAGCGCATTTCATAATTAATTTCCTATTTTTAGGGTATTTTCTATCAATGAATGTTGCAGGGTAGCGTATGAATGGAATGGCTCCAGCTGTTCGGCAGTGGGCTTCATCGCTATGAGCTAAAGCTGGGAATGAGTTTCGGTGGGATGGTACCTCAGTCCGCTGCACGGTGTCATCTGGAAAACCTGGAATTATCAGGGAATTATGTAAATTTCTTGTCGAAAAGGCCTAAAAAATGCTTGATAGATACTCAGGAATGGTTCATAATAAAACACAGGCGGTGAGAATAATTTCATGAAAACCATGGTTGTTTGCGGTATTATTTACAAAAATAAGAAGAACGACTAAAACTTTCATTTTTTTTTGTCGCAAAATCGGGTCGAAAACGTGATCAAATCGGGGAGAGACGAACTAGGATAGACACTGTATTTTAAGTACCGTATCCAATCATTTTCATATATTGAGTTATGCCAGTTTTGTTCGAAACTAGTAACCAGTTTTACGTAGTTTACGTTTGCTGGTCGTGTCTTGTACATAACCCTTCTAATTTTTTTTAACTGCTTATGTTACTTTTATGGTGAAAATGAGATTTTTTATTATGTTGAATCCTCGCCCAAAAATACGTATTCTGGCAAAAATACAGCTAGGTGTTTTTGATACAACAGTTATTGAGTTATAGTATAGTATTTTGCACATACTTGTCCCATATGAATAGGAAACCCAGCAAAGCTGGGACAGATATGCGATTCACGACCGTATAGCCACCAACGCTTTGTTTTTCTCCGTCAAATCACTTCGCTTTGCCCTCAGCCGATCGTGATCCCCACCTAGAGTCGGTCAAGAATTTTTAAGCTCACCAGCTAATCAGCACGGCAGTTCAGTCGAGATCAACGTGAGTTGCGGATGGTTTGCATTGCTTTCTAAATTGAACCGAAACAATAGAAGTGGCCATTCGGCAAGTGTAACATATTAGAACTAAGTAAGGAACGAAGTTTACTGATTGCTACACTGTGATTGACCAGAATCCGTGGAAGCACAATAATCGATCAATAACCGGACCTGCCGTGTCACCATTAAGAGTACAGAAGATTATGCTAGACCTCAACCAATGATAAGTGATACAATTGTGTGAGCTTGTTTACAAATTACAAGGGATGATTAAATCCTGCTTTATTGCGTTATTTGTGGAAAATCTAGTCATTTGTATGAAAATTGTTGATGATGTTCTAAATGTGGTATTGTTATGTTTTTGGTAGTTTTCTTCAGTTAATGTTTCACCAGACACACGCGACGCGACTGCTGCTCTCGCTGGAAAACTGTCGTCGCTACTCCAACGATGAGTCGTTGCATTCAAGGTTCCATCGAACCAACGTGGCGATACCTGCAGTGAAAATCTATGCAGTGGCAGTTGTCGTAGATTAGTAGTTGTCCCGCTTCCGGAAAAGACTTCTCTGGAACTGCAATACTTTTTTTAAATAGGGGCAAGCAACATGTACTTCCGTTTTTTTTCCCGTATCAATACTGTTCGGCATGTTCGATCACTTAAAAACCCTTGAACTGATAAACTGTCCTGTGTTGCCTATATCTTGTCGTTGATCCAGAAGTTTGCGTTCTCGAAGTTCAGTCCCTATGCCGCCATGTTATTGGAAAAACTTCATTTAAGCATGTTCGAGGAATCTTAGAGGAAAGTTTTCGGGCTTGAAGGGCTGGAAGTATGAATATTGGTACTGTCTTCTAGTCTTTGATGAAACTGCTGAATGTTGACTTCGGATTTCATTTACATGGTGGTACATCCTCCAGATGCCGGACAAGTATTTCGAGCCAAACTGTTAGTGCACTGCATTCGTTTCGAATCGCTACTCTTCACAATAATCATGAATTCGAAACTGTGCGTCAGAATGTAAATAACCGGGTCATAATTTCCCCCCTAATGGTCATTTCCCCATTGTTATGTCGGACCTATCCAAACAAAATCATAAAATCAAATTTCACCACCTCCTACAAAATTCCTCAAATAAATAAACGAACCTTCTCTGCTACGCAAATCTCCCACCTGTTCGGTGGGAAGTCTCTTCTTATTCCGCAAAACACAAGAGCATCACAGTTTTCCGCTCGTCCATCTCGAACGGGACAATAAATTTAAACGGGACATCAAGTCGCTTGAATGAATATGGTACGACGCTCCGCAAACGACGACCACAACAGGCGTTCGGTTTGTGAAGACGGGAATGGCGCGGCGATGAGCATCATCGGACACTAATTAGCGTCACACGGTGTGTTCATATTTCAAAATGATGTGCGACAACGTTCCGAAGATAAAACCCATCCTGAGTATGGACCCTGTAGATAGTCCCAGTTTATGGTGGAATCTAAGGAATATGTACTTCTGAGTAGTACTGACGGTAAGAAGTTAGGGATTTATTGTTCAACATCGTTAAAGTTATTGATGGGGCGCACCACATTATTGCTCATTGTGTGGATCTTGAGTGTGTTACAGTTTATGAGGAGTGTTTCGAGAACTGCACAATGGTCAAACAAATACAAATTTGTCCAAAAATATGTAATTTATTAATTTTCGTTGTTTCACAGTTTCCACATTCATTCTATCAAAAACAAAGAAGCAGAAATTAAACGAGCTCATTACTTATTTGTGAGCAATGTTTTTTGCGCTTGTGCTTGGTGATCGGAGGTTCAATCCTAGACAAAACTGGATTCTTTCCTACTTTGAATCTTAATTTATGTTTTATCTGTACCAACATTTCCATTGCATTGCAAATTTTCGAGCACTATTCTAATGCGAATTAATATCAATCTGAAGTAGAATAAGTAAAACAAAGCCGCATGGTTCCTAAACAGTGTTTTATCTATGTTTGATAGCGGTATATAAGCTTTAGGTTACGGAACTAAACTGTTATAAAAATCAATCGAAAACAGTCTACTGGGAAAAGGCATGTTTCATATTCATATTCAAATGATTAAGCATAGAGCCAAATTGTGTTTATGCTTTTTTTTGCCTTTCTCGTATATTTAATTTATGCCTTCTGTGCTCGCGGATCTATCCATTATGCGTTGTTGTGCGAACAGGTTGTATTGTACGTATAGAACGCCACGAATAAAGGCGGCGCGCGGTTGTTGGTTGGGTGGAAGATTTGTTTATTTTCGAATCTATCCACGCGTCGGCTCCTCGTTTTCGCTTTCGCGCTTCACGTCGAATAATTGGACTATTCAAACCAGAGCGCAGAGGGTGTGTCGGGTGCACTAAAACAGGAAGCCGAAGATATTCCCAGATGGTGCTACGGTGAGGAAAGATAATTTTGAGTGTTGATGGACGGATGCATGGTTTTTCGTTCGGATTATATGAGGAATTAAACTTTGAGCTTCATTCTGCTGGCATATTCACATTATATTATTGGTATGACTTCTAGGAGATTCATTTCATATTGATTTTTGGATTATTTGATTGCGTATACCAAACCAGTTAAAGAAAACACGACTATGATGTTTGTTATATCCTGAGTGGCATAGCGCATCATATTCGAAACGAGTTGACCATGTGCACTGTTGTACAAAACTGCTATCTAGTCGAGATGCACAATGAGGTTGTTCTGGTTTAGGAGAACTGAGTCCTCGTGCTGAGTACGGAATGTGGTTTTGGAATGTTCGACGAATCTGGCGAGTAAGGCGTTGCTATTTTACAATGATTATGGTGATAGTTAAAAACTTATTTAGACAAACACAATAATTCAATCGTTACAATATGAGATACAGCCCAAAAAATCAATAATAATTTTCGCTCATTTCTCCGACGCCATCTCCGCCTATGTAGATCTAATGTCAACCTTTTAGGAAATTCATGCACAGTGGCATTTCCCATGGAAATGTACGGACATTTTATGTCCCGTAAATATGCAGAAGGTGAAGATTGCTGATATATTGTCGGGCCGCCACCAAACCGGACCGCGCGATTGAGTCACGACAATTCGAATTATATCATCATTAGTGCTTATCATGCATGCATGAATGTACTATCATACGCACTAATCTAAATAATTTGTGACATCTGATTTCTCCAGATATTTTAATTTCGTTCAAAAAAAAATTTCCGATTTTCTACCATACACGGAATACATAAAAAAAATAGAATTAGAGGCGAAAGTACAGATTTGATAGTTCCGTTAGGATACGGCCGGTATGAATAATGTCTTGGAGGGACTCGAACCCTCAACCTGCTACTTTTTAGATAGGCGTGATAACCCCTACACAACAAGACCACTTAAAAGTCACGTTTGCAGAAAACCCATCAGAATCCGAGTACCAACCTCCACCGCGGTTAGCTCTTTTTAGCAAATTGAATATCTTTCGGATGCTTGATTTGTCCAATCTTCACATGTGTTTTACTGTTGTATATCCACAATCTATAACTATTTGATAATCTAGCGCTGTAAAAGATCTGGTAGATAAATGAAAGTGCCATCGATGATGTAAACACCTATCGCCAAATAAGTAGACGATAACATTTTTATTTACTGCAAAAACATGATGGAAGATTTGGAAAATTTATCAAAATGTTAAAGAGCTGGACCCATATCTATGTCAGAAGAAAACGCTTGTTTGGAATGAAAAGAGAAAATTAAGTTAAAAAACCGACAACAATAAAAATACTCCAGTACCGGTAATTTTATTCTGAGTCTTAAAAACTAGGTTAGTTTGGGGAACCGAAACACTCGCAGTTGAGTCGAAGTTGGGGATTACATTTTTTACAATAGGATGGGAAGGGATTCATATGAATTATGACGGTATGAGCTATAATAAAATCGGACGTAAGTTTGCACGGCTTTTGGATAGCCCTCACCTGTCTCCAATCATCCGGAACAATATTCTCCTCTTGAAAAGGGTCAGTCCATGTCACCTCTGAAAGCGACATGTTTGCTTAACAGGAACCGAATGCGGACACACTTTCTTAGTGAAATCACCGAGGATGCGTTACCCATTTGACAGGAGAAATTATTACAACGCTAGAATTAACTTCTAAAACAAAAAGTTAATTTATTGAAACATAAAGTGAGATTATAGTAGTTATTGCAAAATAATTTACTAAATCGTTATGATCATTCATGTAGGGATGGCATTATTGTATGGAGTCTAATTTTATTAGCTAGAGGCATTTATTACTGGTTTCCCCAGTTTGCACAATCCTCAGAATTATCCCGAGGTATTGGATGATATTGAGTTAATGAGGTTTTAGGCATGTCTAGTTGATATTAGTCAAAGTCAGTTTTCAGGTCTAAATCAGCTAATGTCGAGTGAAGTAATGGTATTGTAGATCCAGGCTTGAAATGTGTACCAGATTATTTTAAAATTAATCCTAGAGGATTCCTGGAGAAGCTCCCAAAATAATTTCTAGTGAATTTTGTAGAGGAATTCTAAAATAGTTCCTGTAGGAAATTCTAAAATAGTTCCAAAAAGAATCTCCGAATTAATTCTTTTAAAAAAATCTGATTGAATTCATGAAGGGATTAAAAAAAACTGAATAAATTTTCGAAACGAATTCGTAAAGTAATTTCTGGAAGAATATTTTAAAGAATGTCCAATGGTATTTTTGAAGGAATTTTTAAAAGAATCTCCGAAGGAGTTTCCTGAATATATTTTCAAGCAACTCCTAAAGGAATTAAGGAAGGAACTCGAAATAGGACTTGCGAAGAAATTCATAATTTTTTACAGAATTCCTTCGGAAATTGCTTCAGGAACTGCGGCAATTCCCGGAGGGATTTCTTCAAAACATTATCCCGAAATGAATCCAGTAATTCCTTCGAAAATTCTTCCAGGAATTCTGTCGGAATTTCCCTTAGACATTAGCTCAATACTTTCACATCGTATTCTTTCTTTAATTTCTTTCAAGAACATCCGGACCCCCTTCGGAAATTCCTTGAGCAACACTTTTAGAAATCTTCCCAGGACTTTCTCAAAAAATCTAGAACAAAAGTGATGAGTGTTTCCGAGAAATTCTTTAAAATGTAGTCTAATGCGTTAATTGTTTGTGAATGGCAGGTAAAACTCGTCTCGTAGGTTTTCCCAGTACTTTAGCAACTGCAGTAGAACAGGGCATGATTAGCCTCCACCACCCTATAAGACCGCATCCAACCACTCACAATAATCCTCAAACCCAACACCAGAATGCCAGAAGTATCTTCGTTAAGTAGCCATTAAGGGGTGGCGTAATTGGGTCGATGCTATGAGACGAGGTCACTGACTTGAAAAAGGAGGTTAAGACCCTGGGATGCGGTCTCTATTCTAAAGTATTTTGTAGCGAACGGATGTTACAAAGTTACCAAAGTTGAAGAGTAGAGAGGAAGTACTTGGGACAAGAGAAGGTGTTGAGGACAACCCCACGGTTTTTACGTTGAAAACCCCAGCAAGAACCGCCGTAATTCCCTGGTTCCGTAGTCGGCCCAATCCGGAATTGTTTCCGCTGATAGCCGATCGCCCTTCTTATTGGTCGAAGCAAGAAGCGAGAAAGATCTCCAAGCCACCCAGCGATACCACCGGTAGGCCCGCACAGCCACAGAAGGAAGGAAGGAAGAAGAGGAAGGAAAGAGTGGTGCAGTGCTGCGAGGAAGGCCAGGGCTCTAAAGACAGGTTAAGTAGCTGGGATTTCTTTGAAAAATCATCCGGAGACAACTTTGAAAATAAATCTAAAAATCATTTTTAAATGCCTCTTCAATGTTTCTTAGAAAACAATGAATTTTAAGAATTACTTCAGAATCTACCTAATGAGTTCCTTCTGAATTCAAAACGTCTTCCTGTAATTTTTTAGGAAATTCTTCGAATCATTCATTTAGAAATATATTCACGAATTCCTTTTAAACATTATCTGGAAAAACCTTCCGAAACTTCTTTAGAAAGATCTACGGAAAATATTTTGGAAATTCTTTCGGATATTCTTTAAAAAGTCCTTTGGAGATTCGTTCTGGAATTGCTTTACAAATTCCTTCGGAAAATTATTAAGGTTTTGAAAATTCGCTCAAGAATTTCTCCGTTGCTTTAGATTTTTTTTAGGAATTCATTTAAGAGTTCATTCAGGAACTCCACCAGAAATCCCTATGGAAATTCTTTCGCAAATACCTTAGGAAATATCTTCAGAAATTTCTGTTAGCGTCGAACTTAATTTCTAAATTAAAAAAAGTCGTTGATAAAAATTTAAAAAAATCAGGATTTTCTAAAAAGTCCTCCAGAAATTCGTTTAGAACTTTCTTCAGAAAATATTTCAGATCTTTCTGCAAGAAATTACTTTGCATATTCCTCAGTTTTTTCAGCAACTCTCTCAAAAATTTCTTCGGAAATTCCTCTGGAATTTTCTTCAGAATTTCCAGAATTTCTTTAAACATTTCTCAGGAAATTCCTTTAGAATGTTTTTCGGTAATACCAGCGAAAAATGCTTCGGAGAATTCTTTTGATTTTTTAGGCATTCCTTTGGGAAATAGTTTGGAAATGCCGTTTGGAATTTCTTGGCATATACCTTTAGGAAATCTTTGACTTTTTCGTTGAAAATTCCATAAAAAAATCCTTCAAATATTTTGTTGAAAATTCCTTCAAGTAAGTATTAAAATTTCTGGAAAAATACATCCAACAAATATCATATAGAATTCAGCTATTTTGTATGATTTAATTGAATAAAAGAATTCCTACAGGAATCTCTGAAAAAAAATATCAAAGGAATTTCCGATGAAAAAATCACAAAATTCTCCAGACTTTTATTCAGGAACTTCTTTAAAAGTTCCATCGAAATTTCGAATAAATTTTTTAAAAATTACCGTGATATCAGCTTTTTTTTTTCAGAATAAGGTTTTCGTATATTCAATTTGTCGAGTCACGTGCCCCATCACGCTCTAGTTTGAATCCACTAAAGATCGCGGATACTCAATAAATAAAACAAACGGTGCAACGAAAAGCAAGCCTTGTGTTTCCAGTGCCTCTTAGCCTCTTATTTCCTGTACTTTATATAGAAATAAAATGACGAATACAATTCGGGTCATACTTCTTAGCAACGAACAAGTTTATAGAAATTGTTCACAAGAAAAGCTGTTTCACACTGCTAGCTGAGCATTATATTTATTTAAAAAAATCGCCCATAAAGTACATGATAGTACAACATTTATGTAGTGTAGAATAAGGATGATTACTCATGCTTCGATATAACGTACAATTCGATATAACGTACAAACTTGAAATCGATATGTACGTTATATCGAAGTTTACCTGTAACTTTTGTTGCCAGCATCAAATCGTTTAGCAACAACGACGATATTTTTCCTTGTTAAATTGCCTATGTTGCTAACGTATTCATACATTTTTAGAGCTTAATGGGCAATGATGGGGAACGGTTTTTCACAATAGTTACTGTTTTCATAGTAATTTTCATATAAGCTTCAAACTGCTTGTGCTCAGTCAAATTACATCCAAATTAGCTAAAAATTTAGGACGATTATCAAAATAGCAAATGCCATCGTTTAAGCATAGGGGAGCAAATAAGTTGCCCTAATCTAGATATTGTATTGCAAAAGATCGTTTTTTCGTTCCAATACTGTCTGGTAGGTCTGATTACTACACAGTAATGTCGTGGAATTTTAAGCTGTCGTTTAGTCTGATGGAGAGTAATTGAATCACCAGAACGTTTAATCTATTATGTCTGGATCGACTCACTTTCACGAAATGGATATTCTCGAGTGGCTAACGAAATAGGATCTCACTCTTCAGACCGAAGTTCGATTCCCCATGTTGATACCATTTTTTTATTTTTCAATAAAAATGTGAACAAAGAAATTACAGCACGTGTAAAGTTAAAAGAACCTATAACTTATTGTTGTTTAATACGGAGGTGAATTTTTACATCTACTTGAACGGAGATTTATTGTTTGTGCTAATCACCGCGCGTTTATTAATTAATTAATCCGCTAGATTGGCTTTTCTCGGTAATATCACCGAGAAAAGCCAATCTAGCGGATTAATTAATTGAACGGAGATTTACAGGTTTTATTCGAACTGTGTAGCTCTACAAAAATTTTATCAAATTTTAAAAAGTTTATGTTTTATCCGGAGGAATTCCTGAAGAAATTTCCGGAGGAATTCCTGAGGGAACTTCCGGAGGAATTCCTGAAGGAACTTCCAGAGGAATTCCTGAAGGAACTTCCGGAGGAATTCCCGAAAGAACCTCCGGAGGAATTCCTGAAGGAACTTCCGGAGGAATTCCCGAAGGAACTTCCGGAGGAATTCCAGAAGGAACTTCTGGAGGAATTCTTGAAGGAACTTCCGGCGAAATTCCTGAATGAACTTCCGGAGGTATTCCTGAAGAAACTTCCAGAGGAATTCCTGAAGGAACTTTCGGAGGAATTCCTGAAGGAACTTCCGGAGGTATTCCTGGAGGAACTTCCGGAGGAATTCCTGGAGGAACTTCCGGAGGAATTCCTGGAGAAACTTCCGGAGGAATTCCTGGAGGAACTTCCGGAGGAATTCCTGGAGGAACTTCCGGAGGAATTCCTGGAGGAACTTCCGGAGGAATTCCTGGAGGAACTTCCGGAGGAATTCCTGGAGGAACTTCCGGAGGAATTCCTGGAGGAACTTCCGGAGGAATTTCTGGAGGAACTTCCGGAGGAATTCCTGGAGGAACTTCCGGAGGAATTCCTGGAGGAACTTCCGGAGGAATTCCTGGAGGAACTTCCGGAGGAATTCCTGGAGGAACTTCCGGAGGAATTCCTGGAGGAACTTCCGGAGGAATTCCTGGAGGAACTTCCGGAGGAATTCCTGGAGGAACTTCCGGAGGAATTCCTGGAGGAACTTCCGGAGGAATTCCTGGAGGAACTTCCGGAGGAACTTCCGGAGGAATTCCTGGAGGAACTTCCGGAGGAATTCCTGGAGGAACTTCCGGAGGAATTCCTGGAGGAACTTCCGGAGGAATTCCTGGAGGAACTTCGGAGGAATTCCTGGAGGAACTTCCGTGGGAATTCCTGGAGGAACTTCGGAGGAATTCCTGGAGGAACTTCCGGAGGAATTCCTGGAGGAACTTCCGGAGGAATTTCTGGAGGAACTTCCGGAGGAATTCCTGGAGGAACTTCCGGAGGAATTCCTGGAGGAACTTCCGGAGGAATTCCTGGAGGAACTTCCGGAGGAATTCCTGGAGGAACTTCCGGAGGAATTCCTGGAGGAACTTCGGAGGCATTCCTGAAGGAAATCCGGAGGAATTTCTGGAGAAATTTCCGGAGGAATTCCTGGAGGAACTTCCGGAGGAATTTCTGGAGGAACTTTCGGAGGAATTTCTGGAGGAACTTCCGGAGGAATTCCTGGAGGAACTTCCGGAGGAATTCCTGGAGGAACTTCCGGAGGAATTCCTGGAGGAACTTCCGGAGGAATTCCTGGAGGAACTTCCGGAGGAATTCCTGGAGGAACTTCCGGAGGAATTCCTGGAGGAACTTCCGGAGGAACTTCCGGAGGAATTCCTGGAGGAACTTCCGGAGGAATTCCTGGAGGAACTTCCGGAGGAATTCCTGGAGGAACCTCCGGAGGAATTCCTGGAGGAACTTCCGGAGGAATTCCTGGAGGAACTTCCGGAGGAATTCCTGGAGGAACTTCCGGAGGAATTCCTGGAGAAACTTCCGGAGGAATTCCTGGAGGAACTTCCGGAGGAATTCCTGGAGGAACTTCCGGAGGAATTCCTGGAGGAACTTCTGGAGGAATTCCAGGAGGAACTTCTGGAGGAATTCCTGGAGGAACTTCTGGAGGAATTCCTGGAGGAACTTCCGGAGGAATTCCTGGAGAAACTTCTGGAGGAATTCCTGGAGGAACTTCCGGAGGAATTCCTGGAGGAACTTCCGGAGGAATTCCTGGAGGAACTTCCGGAGGAATTCCTGGAGGAACTTCCGGAGGAATTCCTGGAGGAACTTCCGGAGGAATTCCTGGAGGAACTTCCGGAGGAATTCCTGGAGGAACTTCCGGAGGAATTCCTGGAGGAACTTCCGGAGGAATTCCTGGAGGAACTTCCGGAGGAATTCCTGGAGGAACTTCCGGAGGAATTCCTGGAGGAACTTCCGGAGGAATTCCTGGAGGAACTTCCGGAGGAATTCCTGGAGGAACTTCCGGAGGAATTCCTGGAGGAACTTCGGAGGAATTCCTGGAGGAACTTCCGGAGGAATTCCTGGAGGAACTTCCGGAGGAATTCCTGGAGGAACTTCCGGAGGAATTCCTGGAGGAACTTCCGGAGGAATTCCTGGAGGAACTTCCGGAGGAATTCCTGGAGGAACTTCCGGAGGAATTCCTGGAGGAACTTCCGGAGGAATTCCTGGAGGAACTTCGGAGGAATTCCTGGAGGAACTTCCGGAGGAATTCCTGGAGGAACTTCCGGAGGAATTCCTGGAGGAACTTCCGGAGGAATTCCTGGAGGAATCTTCGGAGGAATTCCTGGAGGAACTTCCGGAGGAATTCCTGGAGGAACTTCCGGAGGAATTCCTGGAGGAACTTCCGGAGGAATTCCTGGAGGAACTTCCGGAGGAATTCCTGGAGGAACTTCCGGAGGAATTCCTGGAGGAACCTCCGGAGGAATTCCTGGAGGAACTTCCGGAGGAATTCCTGGAGGAACTTCCGGAGGAATTCCTGGAGGAACTTTCGGAGGAATTCCTGGAGGAACTTCCGGAGGAATTCCTGGAGGAACTTCCGGAGGAATTCCTGGAGGAACTTTCGGAGGAATTCCTGGAGGAACTTCCGGAGGAATTCCTGGAGGAACTTCCGGAGGAATTCCTGGAGGAACTTCCGGAGGAATTCCTGGAGGAACTTCCGGAGGAATTCCTGGAGGAACTTCCGGAGGAATTCCTGGAGGAACTTCCGGAGGAATTCCGAAATCGCCGAATTCCGAAATCGCCGAATTCCGAAATCGCCGAAATGTACTCCAGTGTACTTGTTATGCAAAATCATGAAGTTTGACGTGCCGCAAGGTTGATTCCAGGAGTAAACGAAAATTGGCCACTTCCCCAAGGGAACCAGGCCCTGCTTCTTTCGGGTACATCCCGGAGGGTGGTCAATTCGATCGAAAATCGCCGAAATGTACTCCAGTGTACTTGTTTTGCAAAATCATGAAGTTTGACATGTCGCACGATGGATTTCGAAGTCGATTTTCGGTCGAAGTCGATCTCCCCGGAATATATCCGCAACCATGGCCATTACACAAAAAATGACCTCGGTTCTTAAAACTATAGGAATTTTGTGATCGATTCCAGAAGATTGCTTGAAAATCCGTTAGAAATTGGCTGAGCTGCGTGGTTTTGAATTTTGAGTTTTGTCGTAAAATGGGGGTTGGCGACGTACGTGCTATAACTTTGGCCCTAGTTGGTCTTATGCCGATATTTGTAAACCAATGGAAAGCTAGACAAAAAACCAACAACAAAGAAATTATATTGATTTCGACGATTTGGGAAATTTTATTGACAATTTCGCAAATTTGGCATTTTTGGACATTTCAATTTTGTGATTCAGTTGTTGGCACCCTGGAAAACTCGGCCGAAAATAAACAAGAAAGAATGAAAACCACCTAGATTTAAAGAAAATGAATAAATTGTTTATTCTAATAGCCAGGAGGCACTAAAAAATTCAGATTAATCCACCTAGCAGTGATGATGCCTTTCTCGTGCATTAGGGAGGATATTGAAAACAATCCCGCATAATTACAAACTGTACATGAATATTTTCCCGTGCGGTCGACAACAGTATCCTTTACTGTTGACAACTGTAAATGAACAATCTCATATAAAGTTTTAACAGTTTGCGGTACGGTTATTTGACAAATAACAATATGTTGAATGGGTTGTTAAGTTATATCACCATAAAAAATCGTCTGTTTTCGCGTGCAAAATTTTCGCTCAACAGTATGATAAAATGTTGACATATAATGCAGGAAATAAAGAACATTTTAGAGACAGAATGTTATATGTTGACATTTAGTGATGATGTCGAGCAGTTATGGTTGAATCGATCGAAAAGTATTCGATAACCGCAACGTAAACTGTGAAGCTATATCTTTCATCGTAATAATGGTTCTGACCATATAACATGTTGTTTTTTATTATGCGGGATCACATAAAAAAGATTAAAATTGCACTTTAATTAAATGGATTTCATTGTTTACATTGATTTACATATATTGCATTAAAAAACCCTGATTAATCACCCTAGCGGTAATGGTGCCTTTCTTATTCATTTTAAAAAAATATTATTTTGGCCATAACTTTTGATCCCATAGTCCGATTTGACCAATATTCAACAGAAAGCAATAAGACGTCGAATGCAACTTGTTGCAAGCTAATCGGTCAACGTTTAGCTCCAAAAAGCATATGTACAATAACTAGACATGACGAATATATAAAAATAATAATTAAACTCATTATTTCTATCAATTATGTCTAAGGAATTATGAAAAAATGCTTGAAAACGACACTAAAAATAAGTTAGGAGACCACTACTGCAGCATTGATTGAGTTATTAAAATGAGGGTGCCCACAACCAAATTCCGCAGCCTTTTTGGAATCTGAAGAAAAAAAAATCGCTCTCAAATTTTGATGGCAATCATTATTGATCCTCAAAATAGATTGAATTTACTGTACTGCCGTAATCCGAACCTCCTCCCCTACCTATTACACGGCGGTGTATTTTCAATGCTTGCGCTTACTTGGCTCCGGGGTGCACTATTATGACAGATTGAATTAACATTTAAAAAATTCAAACATCCATCTATATTAATTGCACTTACTGAATGAGTTTTATTTAGGTGCTATAAATTGTGAAAAATAAAAAAACAGACTTTTTGCCGAAAGTGTGGTACAATTCCGCATTCCTTTCGACATGTACATTTGTGTCACCGGCAATGGGTACGTGAGTACATCGTGTTTTGAACATTCTTTGTAGATCTCGTCTAGATGCTCATAGAAATCGTCCTTCAGATCATCGGGTTGTCGTTGACGAATGGTCTATGTTTATTCATTGCCATCCGAATCACAAATAAATACAATTTCTAACTGTATTAGTCTAATTGAGACTTTTATTCAATAGGGTAACGGTACCAATAGTGGAGACTAGAGGTATTAGTAGATCCTCAGAAGAAATTTTTTTTTTTTAAATTGATAATTATGGAAAATTTACTACTTTATTATTTTAGTCAATAGATAAACTAATAAATTTGCTAACAAAAATGAGATAGATGTCATTTAGCATCAACAATTACCAAACATTTCTTGCACCACTATGGGTCCACTGTTCCATTAGTGGCGGTAAAAATTAATGTTTATTCCTATAGTGGTGCTATCCATTGGTTTCCTATGAGACTCGCCACTATTGGTACAGTCGCACCACTATAGGTGCAAGGAAGTCAATTTTGTTAAGGAAAATCATTGTTTTCATTAGTTATTCAAGCGAAATCTTAAGGTAAGTTGCATTTAACAGGATATTTAAAGAACGACGCATCAACTGAAACCATCGTAAAGCCTATAAATATGACAAATCTCATTAAAACCCCACTACATCCACTATTGGTGCTACCTCCACTAAGGGTACGGTTACCCTAGATATCTCAACCCAATCAAATAAAGTTTTGCCATATATTACTAATTGATCAGAACAACTCATTAACGAACAAGTATCCATTTCAGTTTGTTGATACTGCCACGAGAGCATAATTTATGGCAGTTTTCAAACCACTTTATGGCTCCTAACGATTTCCATTCTTCAATCTGGCTGTCGGCACGTTAGTAGTGAAGAAATCTCACTCTGCTACTTGAGACGACCGTACGTCATTAGAGTGTTCCGAAATAAGTCATCGTTTCAAAAATCGTTTGGCATCATCCTAAGATGAATAACATCCAGCTTTCGACGTTCAATAAAGTCGACTTGCAGGTGACATTTTTAGAGATCGAACAAATTTCGTTTCCCATCTGTTTTAAGG
Organism: Armigeres subalbatus; assembly: GCF_024139115.2. NCBI lineage: Eukaryota > Metazoa > Arthropoda > Insecta > Diptera > Culicidae > Armigeres > Armigeres subalbatus. Next base: position 103,424,524 of record NC_085139.1, on the reverse strand, counting down.
AGGGAGAAATTCTAGCGATCTGTCTTTCAACCGCATGCCGCCATCATTATCGGTTCATGAAGACATTTTCGAATACTCAAACCATCAGCCTCTTTCAACTAAAAGGGGCCAAATGATCATTCCAAAATTTTGTAAACATTTATCTACCACTGAAAATCCCCTACGCAACGGACTTCTGCTTTGCAAGCGCAACAACAACATCGAGGTTGGATACTGGGCCAGTCTCATTAACCGGCCGACACAGCAGGTCGATCGGTTGAGTGGGCCAAATTCCTTTGCGGCTCATCAGCGCGGAATGTAATTAATCTGCTGCTTTGCAGTGCGATGTCCATAAAACACCAGGCGGCTCCAGCTGTCCGCGGAGAATGTGAATCTGATCATATTGGAGGAAAAAAAGTATTGGAAACTACAATCGCTCTAGCTTTCGGCTGTGTTAGGCTTTGTAAGGGTGTTATTATACAGAGAAAAACAGACATTTGTTCGATAAGTCTGGCTTAGCTAATGGATATTTTATACCACGATGAATTGGTGAACCTGAGATGGGAAATTAGCTGTTTTACTTTTTCAATTTTAATTATTAATGCGTTTTTAAAAAACAAGACATCAGCTTGTATGTGCATTCGCTGTGAATCTATTGGATAAATTAGAATATGTGGGGAATTTATTTAAAATCCAGCTGAATGTAGAAACTTTAAGCGAAATGTTCCACTAACAACACTCCGACCAGTTTTCCAATGCTATTTACCTTAGAATATAATAAGTGCCCAGTTAATTAAGGGTCTTCAATGTTTTGAAAAATTTATCAAAATATTGCTGATACTTCCACCTGAACCAAAAATAGCTCGGAACGTTTCCAAACCTTACTCAAGCAGTTTCAACAACATATAAACGAATTTCTCTTTCAATTATAGTTAATACCGAATGATGTGACCAAAACCGTCGTTCGAATCTGTCGGACAATAACCATGGATATAGTATTTCTAGTTGATATCGGTTTGCATTTAATTTGAATCGATCGCTCGGGAGGAACGATAAAAATAAGTTTTCACACTAATCCGATATTCCTTGTGCCAAAAAATCCAGTCAATGCCAATGCTTGCTATAAATACTTTTACAAATCTATGAATGGACGGTTTTCAAGCGAAATAAATCTCGACATTGAGAATTTCATAGCAAATAAACATAATCAATGAAATATAAATCCATTGTATACGTATCATACACATATCAATTACGAATTGCTAAATACTTCATATACTAATAGACCTCCCATTGCCATTTAAATCTTCCACAGCCGAAGTCAAGATGCCCAGCGGAGAAGTAGACAAGCCCGTCATCGATGACAACCACGACGGAACCGTGTCGATCCGGTACGACCCGAAGGAGGAAGGCATCCACGAGCTGGCCGTCAAGTACAATGGCGAACACGTCCAGGGTTCTCCCTTCAAGTTCCACGTCGATTCCATCTCCAGCGGTTACGTGACGGCGTACGGTCCCGGGCTGACCCATGGCGTCACCGGTGAACCCGCTCAGTTCACCATCTCCACCAAGGGTGCCGGTGCCGGCGGTCTGCAGATGGCCGTAGAAGGTCCCAGCAAGGCAGATGTAAGTGGAACCCCACCCGTCCCCGCATTATAATTCTGTATTCCAATTTCTCCTCTTCCCAGCAGATCACCTACCACGACAACAAAGACGGAACCGTTTCGGTATCCTACCTGCCAACAGCCCCCGGCGAGTACAAGATCACCGTCCGCTTCGGTGACAAGCACATCAAGGGTTCGCCGTACTTCGCCAAAATCACTGGCGAAGGTCGTAAGCGTAACCAAATCTCTGTCGGCTCCTGCTCGGAAGTCACCCTGCCCGGTGTGATTTCCGATCAGGATCTGCGTTCGCTCAACGCTTCCATCCAGGCACCTTCGGGACTGGAGGAGCCGTGCTTCCTGAAGCGCATGCCCACCGGCAACATTGGTATCTCGTTCACGCCTCGTGAAATTGGAGAACACACCGTGTCGGTCAAGCGACTCGGAAAGCACATCGCCAACTCGCCTTTCAAGGTGAATGTGAGCGAAAGGGAAGTCGGTGATGCCAAGAAGGTTATCGTCACCGGAAGTACTCTGCAGGAAGGTAAAACGCATACCGAAAATGTCTTCTCCGTGGATACCCGAAACGCTGGCTACGGTGGTTTGTCGCTGTCTATTGAAGGACCTAGCAAGGCCGAAATTCAGTACACCGACAAGGACGACGGCACCCTCAACATCTCCTACAAACCAAGTGAACCGGGCTACTACATTGTCAATCTGAAGTTCGCCGATCACCACGTCAATGGATCGCCATTCACCGTCAAGGTGTCCGGTGAAGGCACCAACCGACAACGTGAGAAGATTCAACGGCAACGCGAAGCAGTTCCCGTCACCGAAGTTGGCAGTCAATGCAAGCTCACATTCAAGATGCCAGGAATCACCTCGTTCGATCTTTCCGCCACTGTCACTTCACCCGGCGGCGTCTCCGAGGATGCCGAAATTCAGGAAATCGAAGATGGCCTCTACGCGGTACACTTCGTGCCAAAGGAGCTCGGCGTGCACACCGTTTCAGTCAAGTACAAGCAGATCCATATTCCTGGTATGTTGACTCCGCCCCGAATAGTGAAAACGCGTTCTGTTTTTACAAATGTGTTTTGTTTTTGCTTTAGGATCTCCATTCCAGTTCACCGTCGGTCCGCTGAAGGATACCGGTGCCCATTTGGTGAAGGCCGGTGGACCAGGTCTGGAGCACGGCGAACAGGGAGTGCCGTGCGAGTTCAACGTGTGGACCCGCGAAGCCGGTGGCGGCACCCTTGCCATCTCCGTCGAAGGCCCCAGCAAAGCCGATATCGAGTTCAAGGACCGGAAGGACGGCTCGTGCGATGTTTCGTACGTCGTCAGCGAACCAGGTTTGTTCTTTTTATCTTTTCGCGATGACATATACTCGAGTGTTCTATGTTCTGGCTTTCTACTTTTTTTAGGTTTATTCTAGACCTTTAACAATGTATTGTTATTCAGGTCTGTAGAATTAAATACAATTTATTGAATAATATGACATTTGAGCACTGTTGCATTTCTATGTTCTGGGCTGCTAGCTTGTACGCCTCCTTTCTGTACCTCTTCATCGCTGATCGTGCACTTCTCTGTGTGCCTCCTCATTTCATTTATTTAGTTTACATCTAAACAGATAACACTGAATCAACAATTTGACGCCACAATAAACGGTTCGAGGCGGCATCTCTCCATCCTCGAATGCGCCCTATGCTCGCCAAATCGTTTTGCACCTGGTCAGCCCACCTCGCTCGCTGCGCCGTCTCGTACCTGCCGGATCGGAAGCGAACACCATCCTGTCCAGCATTCTTGCAACACGTCCTGCCCATCGTACCCTTCCGGCTTTAGCTACCTTCTGGATACTGGGTTCGCCGTAGAGCTGGGCAAGCTCGCGGTTCATTCTTCGCCGCCACACACCGTCTTCTTGCACACCGCCAAAGATGGTCCTAAGCACCCGTCTCTCGAATACTCAGAGTGCTTGCAAGTCCTCCTCGAGCGTTGTCCATGTTTCATGTCCGTAGAGGACTACCGGTCTTATTAGCGTCTTGTACATGACACATTTGGTGCGGTGGCGAATCTTTTTTGACCGCAGTTTCTCCTGGAGCCCGTAGTAGGCCCGACTTCCACAGATGATGCGCCTTCGTATTTCACGACTAACATTGTTATCAGCCGTTATCAAGGATCCAAGGTAGACGATCTCCTCGACCACCTCGAAGGTATCCCCGTCTATCGTAGCACTGCTTCCCAGGCGGGCCCTGTCGCGCTCGGTTCCGCCAACAAGCATGTACTTTGTCTTCGACGCATTCACCACCAGTCCAACTTTTGTTGCTTCACGTTTCAGGCGGGTGTACAGTTCTGCCACCTTTGCAAATATTCGGCCGACAATGTCCATGCCATCCACGAGACAAATAAATTGACTGGATCTGTTGAAAATCGTACCCTGGATGTTACATCCGGCTCTCCGCATGACACCTTCTAGCGCAATGTTGAACAACAGGCACGAAAGTCCATCACCTTGTCTTAGTCCTCGGCGCGATTCTGGTAAGCTTCCCAGGGAAGCTGTTATCGTCCATAATTTTCCAAAGCTCTACGTGGTCTATACCGTCGTATGCCGCCTTATGCTGCGTTGGGACCTGGTATTCACGGCATTTTTGATTTGCCGTACAGTAAAGATCTGGTCCGTTGTCGAGCGGCCGTCAACGAAGCAATCAAGCCTGCTTGATTCCCACGAAATCACTAATGGTGACAGACGTCGGAAGATGCTCTGGGAATGGGATATCACTTTGTAGGCGGCATTAAGGTGATCGCTCGAAAGTTTTTTTTTTGTCTTTATTAGCGAGACTTTCAGCCCTAGGCTAGCTCGTCTCGTAAGCTCGAAAGTTCTCACACTTCAGCTTGTCGCCTTCCTTCCACTCCTCCGGTAGCTGTTCAGTTTCCCAGATTCTGACTATCAGTTTGTGCAGCCAAGAGGCTAGCTTTTCCGGGTCCATCTTGATGAGCTCAGCTCCGATACCATCCTTACCAGCTGCTTTATTGGTCTTTAGCTGTTGGATGGCATCCTCAACTTCCCTTAAGGTGGAGGCTGGTTGGCTTCCATCGTCCGCTGAACTGACGTAGTCATCTCCTCCGCTGCCTTGATTTTCAGCGTCATTTCGAGCTGTACTCTCAGCGTCATTTAAATGTTCCTCGTAGTGCAGCTTCCACCTTTCGATCACCACACGTTCGTCCGTCAAGATGCTCCCATCCTTATCCCTGCACATTTCGGTTTGCGGCATGAAGCCTTTGCGGGATGCGTTGAGCGGCTGATAGAACTTGCATGTTTCTTGAGAGCGGCGCAGCTGTTCCATCTCCTCGCACTTCGCTTCTTCCAGGCGGCGTTTCTTCTCCAGAAAAAAGGCGGGTCTGCTGTCTCTGCTTTCGTGTATAACGTTCCACGTTCTGCCGGGTACCTTGCTGCAGAGCGACCGCCCGCGCTGGGTCCTCCTCCTCCAGAATCTGTCTGCACTCTTCGCCGAACCAATCGTTCCGTCGTATCGATATTACACTATGCAATATATTTTAGAATATGTATTCTCTGGTACGATGCTCTTGTTTTTTCGATGCGTCTTTTTAGATGTTGATAAAATATGACTTCCAAAACTGTTTGATTTTGATGGGCTGGCCGTTGAGAAATATTCCATTTAGGTTCGTTGGTTTTCTGCTTTTTGGACTTCTTTGATACATTTTATTGATACACATTTTTCTGCCGAGATTTGAAATCCTGTTTTCTGTTCCCACTGGTGAATTTTGTCTAGTGCTTCTTGTATCTGTTTCTCCACGATGTTTGCATTGATTCCCGTTGCTAGAAGAATAACGTCGTCTGCGTATATGAGTACTGTGACCTCTTTAGCATTTGATCCATTTCCTTGGTTATGTTTTCCATCAGGGCTTTCATTTCGCTAGTTAATTGCTTATATTGATCTTGTCGCTCTCTTTTTCGTCTCGTTCTTTTGAAGCTTTTTTGAATGATTCTTCCCTCTAGAGCTTGCTGACGTTTGATCATCTTTCTCTTGTACGTGCACAGAATGGATAGGATTTGTTTTCATCGGGAAATGCTTCGGAAGCGTTTCCCGATGAAAACAAATCCTATCCCCTCTGTGCGCGTTCAAGGGAAAGATGATTAACGTCAGCAAGCCTTCTTGTCTAGATCGTCCTCTAATTTTAGTTCAATCATCCGGCAGAGGTTTCTCTGTCGGTGCCATTCGGTGGCCCATGCGGCTGGAGTCTTCTGTTTCAGCCATAGCTTTGCATCAGGACTGGGACTTTTCGGCTCAGGAAACTGCTGTTGCATCCATGGTTGGCCAGAGTGTCTGCGAGTTCATTGCCACGGATACTGGAGTGTTCGGGTACCCATATGAGGGTGACGCGACGTCACTGTCGGCAATGGCCTCCACCGCCTGGATCCACGGATGTTCATTATTTGGGGAAACTAGTGCTGTCGATGCGCTCGCAATGTCGGACACTACAAGCGTGTGTTTTGTCCTGGGGATTGCTACGGCTTCGAAAATAGCCGCAGTTTCCGCTGAGTAGACGGAGCACTGATCCGGTAGTCGGTAGGACTCTTCTGTCAGGTCAAGGGAGATACCTTTCCGTTGGCTTTGAACCCAAACCGAATATTGTATTCAGAATACTTTTCCTCGATTCGGTTGAGGAACAGGGCTTGGGCTTGGTCTGGGTTCGGCTTCCTTTTCAGATGCTTTTTCATGTGGAGGTCAATATTCGGTCCGCTTTCTTGCCAGTCTATCTTGGGAAGGTTCTTGCTTCGAATTTCTTGTAAGGCTTGATTCGCCCTTTTTCGGAGTGTGCCGCGGTTGTCGTTGGCTTTGATTCGTTTGAGGTAGCTGATGGGTTTACGGCATAATGCTGTTGTGGCCTTGAAAAGGAAAAGAAGTACGCCGGCTTCGGTACATCCTTCGGCTACATCCGCCAGGGTGGAGGTCAGGTGGCCGGAAACCAGTCTGGTTTCACGGTTGTAGACCGGGGCGAGTGTTTTGATCACTTTAGCAAACTTCATCGATGTCAATTCCAGCCCGTAAAGAAGGCGACTGGTGATGACTGCATCAGTTACTCAGATTCGCGTTGGACGATCGCTCCTGGTTCTTCTTCGGGATATTGGCTTCACCATGTTGATTCTGTCTTTACAGGCTTCATGGGTCCGCTTGAGATGTTCGTCGAAGGAGAGGCGTCTGTCCGCCTAGCAGTTTCACGCTGTTTTTTGTCGGTACGGAGATGCCATCCAATAGAATGGGTCGGTTGGAAAATCGGTGGGGTGATGCGCAAACGTGGGTACGTACACATTTGTTGGTAGCCATAACAAATCCAGCGGATTGGGCCCATCTGGCTGCTCTACTGATCACGGCCTGGATTTTTCTTTTTAACATTTTGGGGTGCTTGCCGATCGCGATCAGAAGGATGTCGTCGGCGTAGACGATGATGAAGATGTCTTTAGATAGATTGGCAATCACCTCCTCCATAGCTATCAGAAACAAGGTAACTGCAATTACCGATCCTTCATGGTTTTAGATGTTGTTCCTTCAAGTTGTACTCGGAACGAGCAATTGATTAGAAAGTTCTTTTCACCCATTCTACAGTTCAGGGCATTCAGGAAGGCGATTTTCCGTTTGGTGGAAGGTTTTGGAGCATGGGGTAACCAAGATTATCGGGTCTAGCGAATTTCCCCTTCTTCAGCGTATTCTCCAGTTCGGCCAGAGAGAATCGTTGGATGAGGTTTGATCCGACATCTGAAGGGACTTTGAAGGTGAGGATTTCGCCTGCGGGGTTGGAGTGTTTTCTTCGGAATCCACTCCTGGTACTCCTGGTACGATGATAGACGACAGAAGTGATCGGTTAGGGCGTCTGCCACGATTGCCGGGTCCCGCTGCATGCTACCGTCTACGGATAGTGTGTTGCTATTAGCGCGTCTTTTACCTAAGAAGCTGTTCACGCGCCTCCACAGCTCGGTACTTGATTGCACCCTTGATATTCCATCAAGAAATTCGATCCAAGATTTTTCTTTTGCATCACGGATGGTTTGCTGGCACTCGTTCCTGGCCGTTTGCTACTCCGTCCGAATGTCGGCTAGGGCGGGGTGGTCCGGGCTTACCGAGTCTTTCTTTGGCTTTCTGAAGTGCACAAAGTGCTTTCCTCTAAGGCTTGACTACCTTTTTGGTCTCTTCGTTCCACCAGTGCAGTGGACTGACTTGCGGCCGGGGTTTGTACTGGTTTTTGGGATGGTTTTGGTGGTAGCTCGGAGGATGGCCTCCGAGAGTTCGATGGTCGTTGGTGTTTGTACGAGCTACGGCCCTGCAGCGTGGATGGCAGGTTGTTTGGCGTTGAGCTTCTGGGACCCGCAATCGGCAGAGATGGGGGAGGTGACGGGGCAAAATGGTGGTCGTCGGAGGTGTGCTCCCCCAGAGCTCTTCTGGAGGCAAGTTCCTCGCCGCTAACGTTTTCTGGTGTCAAAACCGGTGTGAAGTGTACACATGATGGTCCAGGCAGGATGATGGCGTTGGGGCCAAATCTCCGCATGTGGAACTTGTCGACGCTTTCGGTCCCAGTGGTTGGTAGGTATCCTGGACAGGGATGACGTCGGAGCATCGGGGGTTGTCCGCCAGGGAGTGGTGTAACGTTCGCACTAACGGGGCCGCGGCTACTCGGACGTCCGTCTGCGGCTTGAACACCACTCTCTTGTACGTGGGTTCGGGAGATGCTTTGTGCGTGGAGTGTTTAGATTCATGATCTGAGCAATTTGTACTCTTGTACACTGCTCGTATGTGAGGCTCAGTTTGCACATTTCTTTTGCTGGGATCGTTGGTAGGGTAGGGATTGAAGAGGATAGTGGAAAGAAGTCTTCGTCGCTCCGTCGATCACTTACTTGGTTACCTTTGTTTGAATTCATCCTTTACCGCTAGGGACTCCTGGAGTGTCGTCACTGTTTCGGTAAGAGTCACCACCTTATTCATTAGGTCTTCGATGGTATCCGAACAGAACAACCTAAGTAACCAAAAGTTCCTTTAAGAGTACGTTTTTCGCTTAAGCAGCTCAGTGAAGCTGATTAAGCGGAACTTTTGGTTACTTGGGAAGTGAGGCATAAATGGTTACAGCAACTTGATTGTGACTGAATCTGGTCACATATAAGTTGCAGTATCTTTTATGGAACATGCGTGCTGCTAGAGTACCGTTTTTTAGGTTTTCTCGATACGATTCCCGACTCCGATTTGCTTTGCTGTTTGAAGTTGACCAATCTTCTTTTTTAGGTCCGGGATTTCCTGGTCCTTCCTTGAAACAGTCACTTTTGCAAAAAAAAACCAGCCTGGCCGGATCCGGAGCATGTCTCGACCTCATTTCGGGCTTGGGGGTACGAGATGCCTCGGTCGACTTTGATTCGCTGAACCTCAACCTTCTTCAGGTAGAACGGGTACTTACGACTTGATATGGGATGGTCGTTGGTTCTGCAGAGTCTGCACGCTTGCTGATCTGTGCAGCTCTGGCGAGGTGCTGTGGCGTTGTCATTCGTGTTCATGGCGTCTTCTAACGACTGGTGCTTCCCACAGTTGCCGCAGACTTGCTGCTTGCGCATCGCTTCCTTGTGTGGGCGAAGTCCCAACAGCGGGAGCATAGCATCGGGTTGGGGTAATCATGCCGGGTTCGGCATCGGGACCATCAAAAATGGACGTAGTCAAGGGCCACCGTACCTGAAAAGGTAAGGATAATCGTCGGAGTGTTGATAAGTTTACCTTCTGCTGTTCGTCGCTTGATGCGGAAAAGTTCCTTCGCGCTCTGGTCTTGTAGTTCTGCTAGCAGGTAGTCGTTTGGCAAATCAACAGCGTCGAAGCACAAGACCACACACTTTGAAACGTTCAGGTGCAGGTGCTCGACGACGGAGACCGGCGTACCGTCGTTCAGTTTGTTCATACCGCGAAGCTTCCGGAAATGCGCGCTACTGCGTACTTTGAGTGCGTATGAAGCGCCGCGGTTTTCTTTATTCGCTCCGTCGATGGTACCGCCCAGAAAGGCCTCAACGGAACATCGGATCAAGAACGGATTGCTTGGTAGAAGCTTGTCGATGCCTTGTAGTCGCAGGATCTGTAGAGGATCTGAAGACCAGAAAAGTAGAGAAAAAAAGAAACCCTCAGGTCGATGACATACTGACGCGTGTGCATCCGCGATCGCGTCCAAGACAAAATAATTCCTCTTGATGATATTCTGCTTTGCGAGTGCACACGCGTCAGTATGTCATCGGCCTCAGTCGAGCAAAGCTAAATAAATCATGCGATTGGCTCAATGGCTGAGCGTACCATCATGTACCACTGCATTGTTCGGAAGAACACATCACTGCATCAAGAAGTCGTATCAATCGATAGAATTATTCGATTTGAATAAATATTATCGCATCCCCATTAGCACTGATTTCCCTTTTCTTCGACTCTAAGATTTTTTATTTTTCTAAAAATATTCTTTAACGTATCTCAATCTTACTACACAGGTGACTACCGCATCGGTCTGAAGTTCAATGATCGCCATATTCCGGACTCGCCGTTCAAGGTATACGTGGCGCCAGCCATGGGCGAAGCCCATAAGTTGGAAATCGCCCAGTTCCCAAGTGGCCCAGTGCAAGCTGACAAACCCGCGCAGTTCATGGTGCGGAAGAACGGTGCCAAGGGAGATCTAGATGCTAAGGTAGGTTCTAAAAATGCCTTTTTGAGTGAACCAATAAATCACAAGTATCTTTCCCGAAATAAAGGTTGTTGCCCCGTCGAACAACGAGGACGATTGCTTCATCCAGCTGATCGACCAGGACCAATACTCGGTACGATTCTATCCCCGCGAAAACGGAATCCACGCCATCCACGTGAAGTTCAACGGAGTGCACATTCCCGGATCGCCGTACCGCATCAAGGTCGGCAAGGACGATGTCGACCCGGCGGCGGTGCACGCTTCCGGTAAGGGTCTGGGCGATGTCAAGACCGGCGAGAAAACCGACCTCATCATCGATACCTGCAACGCTGGCGCTGGAACCATGGCCGTAACCATCGATGGACCCTCGAAGGTAGCAATGGACTGTACCGAGGTCGAGGAAGGCTACAAAGTGCGATACACGCCGCTGCTAGCGGGCCACTACTACATGACCATCAAGTACAACCAGATGCACATCGTCGGATCGCCGTTCAAGATCAACTGCACAGGTTAGTAGCGGGAATGATTTTACACGAATGAATTAGAATTCATGAGTTGATTGCATGTCAATCCATTTCAGGTGAAAAACTAGCGGAAGAAGGAGGTCAGGAAACGTCTTCGGTCGTAGTGGAAACGGTAGCCAAGGTATCGAAGGGCGGCAACCGAGCCGGAGTCATCCTACCCATTTTCAAATCGGACGCAACCAAAATCCAATCCAAGGGCATGGGACTTAAGAAGGCATACCTAGGCAAACAGAACCAGTTCACGTTGAACGCTGGAGATGCAGGTGAGTATCATTTTGATCCAGATTTTGAAACGATCCAGCAAGTACTGATTCTACATTTTTGCTATGACGCGACGATAAAAAAAATTGACTGTATTTAATAATAACGAAGTGCTTATAATGTGTGATATTTCCATTCCAAGAATTACACAATATACGTTTGTACTCTTTGATAATCAACTTTATTATGACATTAAATTTTGTTCTTATACCATAGACAACAACAGTACAGATGACGTACTCGATAATAACACTCATAAATAATTATACACACGTCCTTTACTGACCAGTTCACCAACTTTTCTATTCTCCTCTGCAACAGGAAACAACATCCTATTCGTGGGTATCTACGGACCAAAGGGCCCCTGCGATGAAGTGTTCATCAAGCACACCGGCCGCAACCAGTACCAGGTAAACTATTTGGTCCGCGAGCGTGGCGACTACATTCTGCTGGTGAAATGGGGCGACGACCATATTCCCGGTTCCCCCTTCAAAGTCGAAGTGTAATCCTCCCACTCTGGTCACACCGGAGCAACGTCATCGCCAACGCCACGCCATCGTCATCGTCGTCCTTCCCCAGCCCCTGTCACCATTTCAGAGAAATGCGTCGTTGTGTGTGCGCGCGTTATTAGTGCCTTTTCCCACAAAACACCACTTTAAACACTTTTACTTTTTAGGAAAAACCTTACCGAGATCGGTTGAGATCTCGGTATCCGCCATTTTTTTATAAATCTCGGTTGAAAGCCAACCACTTTTAACTACATACTTAGGTCAAACCGTACGAGAGGGCCAGTCAGTTTCATTTTAAGGTTCTCCACACTTGGGACAAGAAAAGTACATTACGTTTTGTTCACGAAAGACATGATCGAAACACAGAACCAACATCTCAACGTGCTGCATTCGACCAACACTCGGTGCACTAATACTTGTTTTTAGATAGGGAAGTTCACAACCAGGCGGGACCTATTACAGAGTTGTAACAGTCCGGCAAAACTACTACTTTACAAGAAAAAAAAAACAGTTTTCTCAGACAAACTAGCACGGGCCACCAATTAACGATACGAGACAAAGACAGATACGCCTTTGAACACCCCAATCAAATGAGATCGTAAAATTCATACGCAGCTAAACGACAGCAGGAAGCAAAGCGAGAAAGAAAGAGTAAACATATTAATGTTATTCTAGTTATTATTATCAATTTACGATAATGTTCGATTAAGTTTATTTTTCCATGTCTTTTTATGATTTTATTTCATTGTTCTCGATTGTTTTAAGTACAGCATCACTATTATTTTCGCATGTCCATATCTTTTAATGTTTACATTTTGTCTCAAAAAATCTGTTCCCATATATTTTATCTATATGTTTACTTTACGTTGAATCATGTTTAAGAGCCAAGAAAGAAGAAATAGTAGATATCATCATTATTTATTATTTCTTTCGAAAGAAAATCATTTTAAAAAATATCGAATAAACGTTTAATAATAGTTATTGTCGCTCTAGTAATCGAATGGAAAGCTTGAGAAATTCTTAAATACGTTCCACTGTACAAATACAACGAACTATTTCATGAGAACAATAATTAAAAATTAGCTCCAGTACCCTGAATGTCAATGAAATGCATTGAAGAGTAAATCAAAATCCCATTTATGACTTCTTCGTTACGTTGAGATATAGATACTCTGTAGTAGTGTGTAACGGCAATATTCTGGCAGCGCGGCCGGGTGATACTGTCCTGAAACGGCGAGTGGGCTAATGCCTAGGCTGTCTTCCGTCCCATAAAATCGTGACGAGCCTTGTAGCACGCCGTCCAATCCTGCTACCCAGTTTTGTCAACTGGGTGAGCGTAGGCTCATATTATAATTCCTGACTAGCGCTGATCTGGCTCTGAACACGCAAGTGTTAACCCTTGCATAGCCTTCCTGCTACCTCGGTAAGCATAGAAAACCATGATATCACAAAGGCGACTACTTCAGTGGGATTCGACGACCCAATCGCTATGAAGTCTCCAGGGGTCTCCAGTAGCCTTGCGAGCAAAGGCGAAGGATTGCCAATCCGGAGATGGCGAGTTCGATTCTCGGTCCGGTCTAGCATTTTTTCGGGTTGAAAATTTTCTCGACACCCTGGGCATAGTGTATTCATTGTACTTTCCACACAAAATACATACTCATGCAATGGCGGGCATAGAAAAGCTTTCAATTAATAACTGAGGAAATGCTAATAGAATACTAAGTTGAAAAGCAGGCCAAGTTCCAACTGGAATGTAGAGCCATTGAAGAAGAAGAAGAAGATCGCTATGAAGTCTCATCACTGCAAAAAATCAAGTGAAACAGGTGGAGCGTCCGACACAAGGTGAATCCTTTTGCCAGAAGAAGCGACCTCCATCGGTCGCCCCATATGAGGGCAGGGCCCCGGGTAGGCGTCAGAGAGGAGCGTGGTCTGGTAGAGGAAGCACAAGTCAAAATCAAAATGGATGGCGTCACTATGACCAAGATCATGAACGTGGCTATGACCAGCCACCAGGAAGGCGGAGGCTAGAAAATGGAGCTGATCACGACCATCTCGGACGTGATCATGTTCTTTCTGGATAACCACGGGAAATACAACAAGGATCTTAAGAGGTCTGTGATGACCTTCTGCAACATCGCTGTGGAGGCAAAGCAGGGACCTCCTTACGCATCTCCTTTGGACAACTCTTTCGTATGGCGGCGTGCATGGTTTGCTCGTTTCGAGTCGTGGTGCGCAATGCCACCCCAGGAATGGATGTCCCTGCTGGAGGCCGACACCCTGTAAGGAAGCGGAACGAAAGATCTCCCTACTTACTGAGGAGAAGGAATTGTCAGACAGCTAGGCTACGGAGGCCGAATTGAAAAACAGCTGGCGGGGCGCCAGACTTCAGAACTCCGAAGACGCATGGCCATCATCGGTGAAACTCCTAAGCTCAGTAAGGTCGGGTTGTGTTACCGACGATAACAATTATGACCGATTTGTTGGTGGGGGCGATAATTGTATACGCCACCACTGCGATATTAATGTCGTATTGATAGAGAAATAAATACAGAACTTTCGATTCAGTGTAGAATCTTCAACCGCGTTGCAATAAAAGTTGTATTCAAATCGAGCTCCGTGCGTTTGTATTTTTTCTTCCCTCGTTGCGCGATTTCCCGTAGTTCCGTGTCTTTTCGGATATTTTCCGCTGTGCAAACCTGGTGGTCGACGGTTTTCCCACAGGTTATGGCCCCAGGAGAGGTCGAAGAAAAGAAAAGTGCGATTTTTCTGCAGAGGGTGTGATTTTGGCAAGTGAACAATTCGGCTTGTTTTTTCGGTGTGAGGAAGCGGAGCGCCAGTTGTGTCGGTGGCGTCAGCATAGTTAACAGCGACGGAGCGGGGGTTTCGATGCTCGTCTGTGTGCGTGTGTCGCTCAGTAGCAGAACAAAAGTGCAACTGCTATATTGCAGTATTAATCTGTATTTGGTTGATCGAGGTTAGGAGATAGACGTTTTTTTGGTTGCGCGTGTGAAAACAAAAATATTCGTGGTTGATTCGATTCAAATCGAAAATGGCTGAGAAACAAGTGTTATTTCCGCGACTCAACAACCAAAATTACTCCACCTGGCAACTGCGCATGGAAATGCTGTTGAAACGGGACGAATTGTGGAGCGTTGTGAACGATCCGCCGCCGGTACGGGTCACCGCCGCTTGGACAACAGCAGATCAGAAGGCATTGGCGACAATTGTGTTATTGTGTGAAGATAATCAACTAAATTTAATTAAAAACGCTGGATCGTCTAAGGATGCGTGGGCCGATTTAAAGAAGTTCCACATCAAAGCGACAATGACATCCCGTGTGTCGCTGCTTCGGAGGATCTGCAGCCTAAATATGATGGAAGGAGGGAATGTGGAAAAGCATCTCTTCGAGCTTGAAGAGTTGTTTGATCGGTTGGAGAGCGCTGGTCAGAAGCTGGAATCTGCATTGAAAGTGGCGATGATCTATCGCAGCCTTGCAGAATCATACGGTGCACTGGTGGCGGCGATGGAAAGCCGTCCGGACGCAGATCAAACCATCGAATTCGTCAAGCAGAAGCTCATTGACGAGTATTTGCGTCGGTTGGAACGTTCGGGTGAATCTGGCGAAAAAGTGATGAAGCTCCAGCGGAAAGGACGGAAAGAGAAAACTTGCTACGGTTGTGGCAAACCCGGTCATTTCCGTCGTGACTGTCGATTGCTGCAGCAGGAAACGAAGAAAGAAGACGCCAAAAGTGACAAAAAGAAAAGTGCGCGTAAAGCCAAACAGGCTGTCGAAACAGAAAGCCCGATTTGCTTTACTATCGGAAGCAATCGGAGCAGTGGTTCGTGGTATGTTGACAGTGGCTGTTCAAGCCACATGACAAATAAGAAAGAGTTTTTCCGGAAACTGAATGACAAGGTGAAAATTGACGTTGTGCTGGCTGATGGAGCTATAACAAGATCGGCTGGAATTGGTGAAGGCGTGGTGAAGTGTGTTGACAATGACGGTCGCGTGAGAGACATCACCTTCACAGACGTGTTGTACATGCCAAACTTGGACAGTAGTTTGTTATCAGTGCGGAAGATAACGCAAAAGGGTTTGAAGGTGGATTTTAGTGCGTCGAAGTGCACAGTGAGTAATGCGGAAGGAAAAGTGGTTGCAGTAGCAGTGTTGAATGGAAATTTGTACGAGCTCAGAGTGGCACAGGATGCTCGACTCAGCAAGGAGGCTCGGCATTCCGAAAGCTGTCAGCACACCTGGCACAGGCGGTTCGGTCACCGAGATTTGGCAGTGTTGCAACGCATCGAGAAAGAGGAGCTCAGCGATGGTTTCCAGGTGAAGGACTGTGGAATTAGGCAAGTCTGTGAGCACTGCCTGCAAGGTAAATTTTCTCGTATCCCTTTTCCCAAGATGACCAGTAATAGATCAAACCGTATTTTGGACCTGGTGCACACAGATGTGTGCGGTCCGATGAAACGTGTCACACCCGGGGGCTGTCGCTACTCAATATGGTGAAAGAAAGGTGAGGAAATCATTTTGCGTATTACACAGCAATTTGCATGTAGTAGTGCGTCGTTTCCATTGCTTCTTAGCAACCCCTTAGTCACATGACGACGGCCTACGTCACAGAGGTTGTTATTAATTTTTCTTCAACTTCTCCTCCTGGCGTCAACGCGGCGTATCGTCGTATCTAGGAGTAACAAGTATTTTGTTATTCTAACAATAACAAGAAAAAATATTTCGTGGTAAGCATAGTTATTGAGTTATTTCAGGCTATTTCGGATATTTGAAGATGAATATTTTAGGACATCGAGCGCCCTGTGATTTTACCGTAACATTGCCAAAAAATCAGTGTGGTAATATAACAGCAGAGTGCAGTTATCAGCCTTGCTTTTCCAATCCTCTATACTACGCGGAGCATGAAAGAAGTGCTTTTCGAAAATAGATATTCGGATAATTCAAATCTAAAGTTATTATTCTTTCGTGTTGTAATATTATTCTTGCTAAAGCTGCACTTATTTTTTCTATAAAATATATTTTTGTTTAGTTAGTAGCAAAGAATATTGAAAAAAGAAGTTTTCTTGTGCTTGGTCCATGAAATTGAAACCGTGTGACGTCACTCACTTCCCCTCAAATTTTGTTTATGTTTTTCGCATTACTAATACTATCAAGCCTCCACTTCCTCCACACCTTCCTTTTACCATATTGGTCGCTACTTGATGACCCTAATCGACGATTACAGTCGCTATACTGTAGTCTGTCTGCTGAGACAGAAATCCGAAGCGGCCGGGTGCATCAAAAGGTTCGTGGCACACGTGAGGACAAAGTTCGGAAGAGCACCTTGTATTATTAGATCAGACGGTGGAGGCGAATATGTAAATCAGGAGCTGAAGGATTACTATGCCTCAGAGGGAATTCAAGCTCAGTACACGGCTGCCTACTCCCCGCAGCAGAATGGAGTGGCGGAGCGGAAGAACCGCAGTCTCCAGGAAATGGCAACGTGCATGTTGCTCGACGCTGGCCTCGACAAACAATACTGGGGTGAGGCGGTCATGGCTGCGGGCTACATTCAAAATCGTCTTCCGTCGCGGTCTGTTGACAAAACGCCGTTCGAGCTGTGGTTCGGAAGGAGACCATCGCTGAGGCATTTTCGGGTGTTTGGGAGTGTTGCCTACGTCCACATTCCAGACGTCAAACGTGGAAAGTTGGATGCGAAGGCTCAGAAACTGTTATTCGTCGGCTATTGTGAAAATCGCAAGGCTTATAGATTTCTCGATCTCGAGACCAACAGGATTACTATAAGCCGAGATGTTCGATTTGTGGAGCAGCATGTCGGATCCACAAAGGTGGATCGTTCGGGCGATGGACAGAGTGAAGAATGTGTGGCGCTCGACTGGGGAAACAACCAAGCGGAGGTTCAAGAGGATCAAGTAGAGATACAGCAGGTTCAGGAGGAGCTTCAGGAGTCTGACGAAGAGTTTTTCGGTTGGGATACCGAGGAACAAGTTCCTGTCGACCAAGAAGTTCAAGAACAGAGCCAGAGACCTATTCGGGCTTCGAGAGGTGTGCTCCCGGAGCATCTGCGAGATTATGTGGTAGACGTTGCAATGGCTGTCGAACAAGAACCTATAAGTTATGAAGTTGCGGTGGCGGGTTCCGAGCAACGGTTGTGGAAGTCAGCTATGAAGGAGGAATATGATACGCTTATTCAGAACGGGACTTGGAAACTTGTGAGACTGCCCGCCGGGAGAGAGCGCCCATAGGCTGTAAGTGGGTATTTAAACGCAAGGAAGACAGCAATGGCAATGTAGCCCGATATAAAGCTCGCCTAGTGGCACAGGGGTTCTCACAACGCCCTGGTGTAGACTATGATACTGTTTTCGCGCCAGTTGCATCTCTGAATACTCTACGCGTTCTGCTTACTGTAGCAGGGTATCATCGAATGAACGTACATCATATTGATGTGAAGTCAGCGTACCTCAACGGGCAGCTAAGAGAAGACATATACATGCAGCAGCCCAAAGGTTTTGTACAAGTCGGCAAGGAGAAACTAGTCTGCAAGTTGGAAAGAAGTCTTTACGGATTAAAGCAGGCCGCGAAAGTGTGGAATGAAACCATAAACGCCATATTGGAAGAATTGGGGTTTGAACAGTCCCAGGCAGACCCGTGTCTGTATGTAAAAACCTTGCGAAGAGGCGTTCAAGTTTATTTGATAATATATGTTGATGATATGCTCATTGCAAGCACCGATGTTGACGAAATGAAGCGAATCGAGGAAGAGTTGTCGAAAAGGATGAAGATTTCATCGCTTGGAGAAATTTCATATTTTTTGGGTATACGAGTTACCAGAGACGACGAAGGATTCTATAATCTAGACCAGGAAGTGTATGTGAAGAAGGTTGCGAACCGATATTGGCTAAGCGAAGCGAAGGGATCCAAGCTGCCGTTGAATGTTGGTTATTACCAAAGTCGCAAAGATAGTAAAAGTTTGCCGGACAACAAGCGCTACCATAGCTTAGTTGGGGCGCTGTTGTACGTTTCTGTGAACACTCGTCCGGATATCTCAGCTAGTGTTGCAATCTTGGGAAGGTGCGTGAGCAATCCGCTAGAAGTTGATTGGGCAGAGCTGAAACGCGTTGTTAAATACCTGTTGAGTACAAGTCACTACAAGCTGAAATTGTCGTCGAATAGAGCGAAACCAGTCAGTCTAATTGGATACTGTGATGCAGATTGGGCTAGCGATAGCTCAGACCGAAAATCAAATACAGGGTACATCTACCAAATCGGGTATGCGACGGTATGCTGGGCAAGCCGAAAACAAGCGAACGTTTTCCTATCGAGCATGGAATCTGAATACATCGCGCTGTCTGAAGCTTGCAAGGAGGTTGTTTGGTTGCGGCGGCTGTTAGGGGAATTGGATGCAAAACAGCGTGATGCGACTATTATCTACGAGGACAATACCAGTTGCATCAGTTTCGTAGAAGTCGACCGCCAATCGAGATTGTCCAAGCACATCGACACGAGAATGCATTACACAAAGGATTTGGTTAAAAAGGGTGTTATCTCGCTGAAGTACTGTGCGACGGAGTCTATGGTTGCGGACGTTCTAACCAAGCCTGTCGGAAGCGTGAAGCAGAAACGATTTGCAGCTGCAATGGGGTTGACAAAGGAGGCGGATCGGGCCGCAGATGGTGTGTAGTTTCAATATCGAGGAGGAGTGTTGGTGGGGGCGATAATTGTATACGCCACCACTGCGATATTAATGTCGTATTGATAGAGAAATAAATACAGAACTTTCGATTCAGTGTAGAATCTTCAACCGCGTTGCAATAAAAGTTGTATTCAAATCGAGCTCCGTGCGTTTGTATTTTTTCTTCCCTCGTTGCGCGATTTCCCGTAGTTCCGTGTCTTTTCGGATATTTTCCGCTGTGCAAACCTGGTGGTCGACGGTTTTCCCACACGATTTACATTATGTTTTGCACAGTACGGTACTTACTACTAACCGAACACTAATTATATATAATACTAGCTATATGCTGGCTATATGTATCCGGCTTTGCTCGGAATTGCCTGTTAAATTCGCAGTTTTTTCATAATCGAAAAATGAATAAACAACAAAAAGATATTTTAGTTACTAGATAAAGATTGTCGCTTCGGTTCCCTTTGTTCTGCTGTCCGAAACATGTGTGGTACATACCTGTCAAATCGTATGGATTTTCCTTCTTTGACATTTAGCTCCCCTATCCTCGCCAGCAAAAGATGTTCCGGACAGCGACGACAGCGACAATCTTTAGCTAGTAAATAACTAAAATATCTTTTAAACAACAGGTCAACAGGATAATTCAAGACAAAATTTTCTAAACGACTTATCTGCTTTTGTAATCAAAGATTCAAACGACGATTTGTCGAATCTGATAGCTCTTCCACGCAAACTAACACCATCAATAGGTAGGTGAAGGTTCCCGCTACCTGTTAATGGTGTTGGTTTGCGTGGGAGAGCTATCAGATTCGTCAAATCGTCGTTTGTATCTTTGTTTACAAAAGCAGATAAGGGGCCGTCCACAAAGTACGTCACGCCTCTAGGGGGGAGGGGGGGTTCAGAGCAGCGTGACGATCCATACAAAAATTTTAGAGGTTTATTACAAAAAGTGTGACAAAGGGGGGAGGGGGGGTCGAAAATCGCCGATTTTTGCGTGACGTACTTTATGGATCTTCCCTAAGTCGTTTTGAAAATTTTGTCTTGAATTGTGTTTTCTTATTGTTACTTCATCATTGATAAAAAGAGGCAGATTTTATTTGAAAACATTGACTGATTTTGAAAAGGGATCAAACCCAAAATCGCATTATTCCGGCCGGGCAAACGTCTATTTCTAAAGAAGGAAAAACATCCACCGACGTCTTATTCCGGGCAAACGTCTATTTATTTTTAAAGAAGGGATCACATTCACCATCCAGAAGGAAACCATGATTGGGCAAACCATGATTTCGATGAAGGGTTGAATTGATCGATAACTAAACAATACGGCAAATTTGGTTTAAATCGGTCCAGGGGTTCATAATTTACTCTGAATTGCTTATTTATTTAACAATACCTCTTTCTCCAAACCCCTCCCCCTTTCCCAAATTAGCTTCCCATATGATCGTATCCTCATAGCACCTCATCTTTATACATATCTTAAATAAATATAAATATAAATATTAAATATTAATTAATTAATTAATTAAATATAAATAAATATTAAATATAAATAAATAAAAATGAATTTCTGTCTGTCTGAACCTTATAGACTCGGAAACTACTGAACCGATTGGCTTGAAAATTTGTGTGCAGAGGCTTTTTGGGCCGGGGAAGGTTCTTAAGATGGTTCGAGACCCCTCCCCGCTTTGGAAAGGGGGGCTCCCATACAAATGAAACAGAAATTTCTGCATAACTCGAGAGCTAATCAGAGACTAAATCAATTTCAGGTGAAACGAAGTTCGTCGGGTCTGCTAGTAGTGAATATATATGTACAAAATTTGGTTGAAATCGGTCCTGGAAGTTGAAAGTTGCACAGAACGGTTCGTTTTCTAAACAAAACCCCTCCCAAAGCGCAGATTCCACCTTATTAGACCCCTGCGCGAAAATTATGAGCGTGAATATTTTTCCCGTGTCACACACACAAATGAATTGACACTGTTTATTTAATGAGAATAGATAGAAGGTGAGGAAGAAGACCAAATGCAAGCGTATTAGTGGATGATGAAAAATGTAAACAGCAAATGGTGACGTACATATTTGCACGGCTTCTTATGGGAGCTCGTTGGAATGTAGTAGTGAAAGCTTTTTCGCCATACACGAAAGGCACGCACACAATACCGTGGACCCCCGATAATTTGAACGGTACCTCATTCAAATTAACGGGGTTTATTTTTAATTTGAACTTCTGGTTACTCTATTTGCATCAGAAAAACTGGTTCCTGGCTGCTCTCTTTGCTGGTTTGTTTTGATTCTGCATTCCGTTTCACAATGTTCCATTTTTCTTTTCTTGATTCCACGTGTTAAATGACGTTTGAACCATTTTTAATTTGAACGATGTTCAAACGAACGGGGTTCAAATAAAAAAGTGTTCAGATTAAAAGCGGTCATATTACCGGGGGTCCACGGTATATGTATTTCCATACCTTAGTATTTATTTTCATTGCTGTTTATTGTTTATTTGAGTAAACAAAAACATGTGTGTTCGATAAATAACAACAACAAAAAACAATTACGAAGATAGTTTGAATGTATTGGTGTGCACGCTAAAAAATCGAAGCAAAACGAAATTGCGCCAGAGTCTAAAAATTGATGCAACGGGCAATAGTTTGTACTGCAATATTTTTTTTGCGTGCAGAGTGTACACTCTGATTAAATATTTCCGTGTGCCGTTGCCGTGTGCCCTTTAGAAACAGTGGGCTTTATTCATATCGTGCCGCTATAACAAATCTGGCGTCTGTCATAATAAAAAACAAAAACACCATCAGTTCAGTTTGTGTTTGACGCGGACGACCAACATGTGCTGTGCGAATTTGTATTTTTACAAATTTCTATGGAAGTGTTACGTTTAAATTAACTAGTAAATGAATTATCCGGGTGCTGAATAATTACTTGGTAATTGCGCAGTTACAATCGGTGAATCAAAATGTCGAGCTGGAAGAAAGCGGCAAAGTCAAATCAAAAAGTGCACCGTGAGCGGGCCCAACCAGCTTCCCGCACTCATCTCGGCATCCTCGAAAAGAAGCAGGACTACAAGAAACGCGCCAACGATCGCCACAAAAAAGATGCCACGCTCAAATTGCTCCGTAAGCGGGCACTGACTCGTAATCCGGACGAATTCTACCACCACATGATCAATTCGAAGGTGGAATCGGGCGAACATCACGAGTTGGGAAAACAGGATGAACATTCTCCGGCGCAGATACGTTTGATGCAGACGCAGGATCTTAAGTACATCAACATGAAGCGAACGATGGAGGCCAACAAGATTCAACGATTGCAGGGAAGATTGCACATGACTGAAGTGGCTAATCGGACCGAGAACAAGCACATATTTTTCGTGGACGATGAAGAGGAGGCCAAGGGGCTTGACGTAGCCGAACGGCTTCAGACGCACCCGAGTTTGCTAGGCAGAAAATCTAACCGGCCGAGGCTGGATCAACTGAACAATTTGGTTCTTGGCGTTCAAGATGAAGCGGTAAGGGAGACTTGGAGATGTGTCTTTCAGATTTAATATCCATCGCATGTTTTTCTTTGCAATATTTTAGACCATTGTGGCTATGAACCAGGAGCGTGAGAAATCTTACAAAGAACTGCAACGCCGACTAGAGCGAGAGAAAGAGCTTACCATTGTGCAGCAGAAACTGGAACTGAAGCGTGCTCTCCAGGAAAAGCGATCACGAAAACCGAAACGGGTGGCCAAGGGTACAAAGGATCAAGCACCAATCTACAAGTTTAAATATGAAAGAAAGCGGTGAATTAAAGCTTAGGATTGTTAATAAATTCGTGAAACTTTGAATTTTGATTGTTGGAGAAAGTTACAACCATAAACACAACAAATGTGCATTCTAAGATATTTAAATACTTCCCGAAAAATATGATAATATGTTGATATGTTGAGAGACTATGACTCTATGAATATTACTTAATGACTCACAATTAGCGGTCGTATTTAGTATATTGCAGCTTGTATCGGGAAAACATGTTTAATGCTAACAGCGACATTAGCACCAGCACCACTAGGTCATCCTCTATCTCTGCTACCTCCCACTATGTACTTTGTCTTGGTAGAGTTAATGGTTAAGCCTATCCTCGCCGTTTCCCTCTTCAGTGGGACAAAAGCCTCCACTACTGCTCTGCGATCGATTCCAATAAGGTCGATGTCGTCCGCAAAGCCCAGGAGCATATGCGACCGTGTGATGATAGTGCCGTTCCTCTGCACGCCAGATCTCCTAATAGCGCCTTCGAGTGCAATGTTGAACAATAAATTCGAAAGTGCATCACCCTGCTTCAATCCGTCTAAGGTCACAAACGTGGTTGACACTTCGTCTGCAATCCGAATACTTGTTTTCGAGCCATCCAGCGTTGCACGTATCAGTCTAATCAATTTCACCGGAAAACCATGTTCGGACATTATCTGCCACAGCTCGTTTTCTTCACTGATTCGTACGCTGCTTTGAAATCAATGAACAGATGGTGAGTCTACAAGTCGTACTTCCGAAATTTATCAATGATCATCCGCATCATCGTTGATCAGCCCTCACGAAAACCTGCCTGGTATTCGCCGACGAAGTACTCCTGAAGCGGTCTCAGTCTGAACAGGATTTTGTACGCCCTCTGTAATTGGCACACTCTAGTCTGTGCCCTTTCTTATAGATTGGGCATATGAGACCATCCAACCAGCCGGCAGGCAGTTCGTTATCCTCCCATATTTTCTGGACAATGTGGTGGATTGATTGATGCAGCTGCTCACTTCCGTGTATAAGAAGCTCGACCAGGATCTCGTCCTTCCCAGCAGCTTTACTGTTGACAATTGCGTAAAACCTTCGCATATCGTTTCTATCCATGTTCTCCTGCGCTTCAGCTATCACACTCTCTTCGTGTTGCCTTTTTTTTCTGCGGTGAATTTGTTTCTCTTCTGCCCTTGCTACACTGTACCGCTCTCTGTTGAAACGGGTACGAGCCACTAGCATTCGACTCCTTGCAACATTTTTCTCGTCCATCACTCGCTGGCACTCCTCATCAAACCAACCATTTCGTTGGCCTCGCTGTGCAGTGCCTAACACTACCTGCGCTGTTCCCACAATCTGTTGACGTCGCCAGATTCGGTGGCATCTCCTATCCGCTCGTCCAGCTTCTGGTGGTACTGTTCAGCAACTCCTTCAACTGACAAGCGTTGGATATTGAAACGTATCGTTCTGTTGATTCGTGAATTCGAGACGCTGGAAAGTCGCGCCCGAATTTTTGCAACTACAGAGTCGATGTTCGGACCTCTGAAGAACCTTACATGTATAGCATCCGAGAAATGTCGTCCGTCGACCAGCACGTGGTCTATCTGTGAGCAAGTGTCTCCACTCGGATGTTGCCAGGTGTGTTTGCGGATATTCTTACGTGCGAAGTAGGCACTGCTTGTTACCATCCCTCTAGCAGCAGCAAATTTTACAAGTCGCAGACCATTATCGTTGGTAGCGGAATGATGGCTTTCCGTACCAATGACAGGGCGAAAGAAACTTTCTCGTCCGATCTGCGCATTTGCATCCCCGATGACAATCCTTACATCTTGTGTTGGGCACTCTCCGTTCCGTAGGCTTTATCAATGCACTCTTAAAACTCATCCTTCACATCATCAGGCTTATCGTTCGTTGGGGCATAGATGCTGATCAGGCTATAGTCGCTTATCGGCTTTCAACGGATAACACGCTTCATCTGTTTCCCGATAACCATGAAGCCAACTCCTCGTTCTGCTCTGTCACCGCCGCTATAGTAGATGTGGTACTTGAAAGAAGTATTCGCTATGGGGTCCACCGGAATTCACGTTCTCCAGTTTTGGGCCACCGTATTTCCGGGATTGCTGCCACACTCACCCCGACATTTTTGCAGCTCACGAGCCAGGAGCTCAACACGTGCGGGTTCATTAAAAGTTCTCACATTCCAAGATCCGAATTTCCTATGCCTTTTATTCGTTGCATTTTTCGGAAAAACCTCGATTAATTTTTCGGAATTTCGTCGAGAAAGTATTTCCCGAGGAAATTTCGATGGCGTAACACCACCGACGTACCGACGTATGGCCTCATAGAAAATAATTTAAATGTTCTGCCCACGGCGCCATAATGTAAAATCATCGAACACTACCGCTACCTTCCTAACGGCTCGTGACGTTCTCTAGGGGGGGGGGGTGGTTGCTCCTCTCCGGAGGTGCAAATTTTACTGAGCGCCTGTTCTCCATGTCATAATCGGCTCAAAACAGCGTCTGTTCTCCATGTTAGGGGCGGCTGATCATCGTCCGAGTGCCACAGAGGGACTCTAAGTGAAACTAAGCACCATGGTTCACCAGGAATAAGGAGGAATGGTATTCCGGAAATTGGAGAAGGGGTCTGGCGTCAAGCTCAACAAGCCAGCCTTTAAAAAAGCATACGCAACGAACAATCAACAAGAGAGTAAGGACCGGAACCATCGGCGAAGACCACTGCGACGAAAAAGGACTAGCAATTGGAAACTCGGTTCGTGGAACTGCAAATCTTTCAACTTCATCGATACATCGCATACTCGCCGACCGACTCAAGGACCGTGGATTCGGCATCGTAACGCTGCAAGAGGTTTGTTGGAAGAAATCAATGGTGCGAACGTTTAGAGGTAATCATACCATGTACCAGAGCTGGGAACAGCTTTCATAGTGATGGGCGATATGCAAAGGCGCGTGATCGGGTGGTGGCCGATCAATGAGAGAATATGCAGGTTGAGGATCAAAGGCCGGTTCTAAAACTTCAGCATAATCAACGTCCATAGCCCACACTCTGGAAGCACCGGTGATGATAAGGACGCATTCTACGCGCAGCCACGACGTCAAAATCATCATAGGAGATTTGAACGCTCAGGTTGGCCAAGAGGAGGAGTTTAGATAGACTATTGGGAAGTTCAGCGCACACCGGCTGACGAATGATAACGGTCTACGACTAATTGATTTCGCCGCCTCCAAGAATATGGCCATTCGCAGCACCTACTTCCAACACAGCCTTCCGTATCGGTACACCTGGAGATCACCACTGCAGACAGAATCACAAATCTCGTCACAAATCGACCATCTTCTTCTTTTTCTTATTGGCATTACATCCCCACACTGGGACAGAGCCGCCTCGCAGCTTAGTGTCCATTAAGCACTTCCACAGTTATTAACTGCGAGGTTTCTAAGCCAGGTTACCATTTTCGCATTCGTATATCATGAGGCTAACACGATGATACTTTTATGCCCAAGGAAGTCGAGATAATTTCCAATCCGAAAATTGCCTAGAACGGCACCGGGAATCGAACCCAGCCACCCTCAGCATGATCTTGCTTTGTAGCCGCGCGTCTTACCGCACGGCTAAGGAGGGCCCCACTGACCACTATCTGGTGATGGTTAAACTGCGCCCAAAACTATCCGTCATCAACAATGTTCGGTACCGACGACCGCCGCGGTACGACCTAGAGCGACTGAAGCAACCTGATGTTGCCAATGCATATGCGCAGCATCCGAGGCAGCGTTCCCGGAAGAGGGTGAGCCCCTCTTGAGGACTGCTGGAATACAGTCAAAGCAGCCATTAACGACGCAGCGGAGAACAAGGTCGGGTATGTGGGACGAAGTCGACTGAACGATTGGTTCGACGAAGAGTGCAGACAGACTCTGGAGGAGAAGGACGCAGCGCGGGGGGTCGCACTGCAGCAAGGTACCCGGCAGAACGTGGAACGTTATAGACGGAAGCGGAGACAGCAGACCCGCCTTTTTCAGGAAAAGAAACGCCTCCTGGAAGAAGCAGAGTGTGAGGAGATTGAACAGCTGTGCAGTTCTCAAGAAACACGCAAGTTCTACGTACGCATCCCGCAAAGGCTTCGTGCCGCGAGCCGAAATGTGCAGGGATGAGGATGGGAGCATCTTGACGAACGAATGGTAAGGATGGTATCGGAGCTGAGCTCTCCAAGATGTGCCCGGAAAGATGGCCTGCATAAACTGTTAGTCAGAATCTGGGAAACTGAACAGTTACTGGAGGAGTGGAAGGAAGGGGTTATATACCCTATCTACAAGATCTACAAAGCGATAAACTGGAATGTGAGAACTTTCGAGCGATCACCATCCTTAAAGCCGCCTACAAAGTGATATCCCAGATCATCTTCCGTCGTCTGTCACCATTAGTGAATGAGTTCGTGGGAAGTTATCAAGACGGCTTCGTTGACGGCCGGATGACATGGACATTGTCGGCCGAACATTTGCAAAGGTGGCAGAACTGTTCAACCGCCTGGCACGTGAAGTAACAAAAGTTGGACTGGTGATGAATGCATCGAAGACCAAGTATATCCTAGTTGAACCGAGCGCGACAGGGCCCGCCTGGGAAGCAGTGTTACGATAGACGAGGATACCTTCGAGGTGGTCGAGGAATTCTTCTACCTTGGATCCTTGCTAACGGATAACAATGTTAGTCGTGAAATACGAAGGCGCATCATCTGTGGAAGTCGGGCCTACTACGGGCTCCAGAAGAAACTGCGGTCAAAAAAGGTTCGCCACCGCACCAAATGTGTCATGTACAAGACGCTAATAAGACCGGTAGTCCTCTACGGACACGAAACATGGACAATGCTCGAGGAGGACTTGCAAGCACTCGGAGTATTCGAGAGACGGGTGATTAGGACCATCTTTGGCGGCGTGCAAGAAGACGGTGTGACTGGGCTCGCCCAGCTCTACGGCGAACCCAGTATCCAGAAGGTAGCTAAAGCCGGAAGGGTACGATGGGCAGGACATGTTGCAAGAATGCTGGACAGCAACCCTTCAAAGATGGTGTTCGTTTACGATCCGGCAGGTACGAGACGGCGTGGAGCTCAGCGGGCAAGGTAAGCAGACCAGGTGCAAAACAGCCACCTGGCACGACGCCATGTTTTTGCAGCCAACATCTCAAAGTAAAATTTAGTATTTGTGTTGTTTACCAACATCTGATTTGATTCCCATTTGGGATCCAGAAATGTCAGTGGGGACCAGTCCCACAATGTTGGCTGCAAAACAAACCCATTGTGTGAGATATGGATGACAGTGTCATCATGACACCCAACTGGCGCAAAACGACTTGTTGAGCGTGGACGCATTCAAGGATGGAAAGATGCAGCCTCGAACCGTGTATTATGGCGTCAAAATGTTGATTCAGTGTTATCTGTTTAGATGTAAACTAAATAAATGAAAATGAAGGTTCGCGCAAGTGTGCCTTTTTTGGTAGGCCCAATTACACTCTTTTTTTTTTTACTCGTGAAGCGAGTATTTCCACCACTGACTATCACACTCTCTTCGTATTGCCTTTTTTCTGCGGTAGATTCGTTTCTCTTTTGCCCTTGCTACACTGTATCGTAACATACCTTCTGACACACCCTGACACTCTTTCTGATGCACCATATGAGTCTTACTTGAATGCTCACACTACCACTTGATTCACGCTCTAGCACACCAATCTGAGACTTATTTGCGTTATCACTTTAGCACCCTGCCACTCCTCCTGACACACCATGTGGGACTTACTTATGGCCCGTTTACATATGAGCTAGTTCTAGCGGACAATGCACTATCCGACAATACTAGCACGAAATTAGCATAATGTAAACGCTTATTAGCTAGGACAATTCCTGTTTACATGATGCTAATATCGTGCTAGTATTGTCGGACAGTGCATTGTCCGCTAGAACTAGCTCATATGTAAACGGGCCATTAGGTTCTCCCTTCTGATATGCCATGCGAGGCTGACTTGGGTGTTTACTCTACTCTCCTCTGCTATGCCTCGAGGTGTCGATAGGGATAGGTACCAACAGTTCTACGCTACGACCTTCCTGCCTTGGCATGCGCAGTCAACACTAACACCTATGCGCCTCACTCTTCTGCCATGCCTCGTGGTGACGACTGCGGTGACGCAAATAAAAGACAAATGCTCGGAGCACATGATTAGGTTGATACCGCGGTTGAGGACATCATGGAAGTCATGGTTGATTAGGTAGACCATTTGATAAGAACTCCAGGAAACTTTCGAAATCTTACAACATCTCACATGCCATTGCACATTGCAGCGGAGTTATGTCTTTGCTGATTTGAAAGGAACGATCGCCAGAACATGTGAATTAACGTTAAAATGTTATGGGCAGTCACAGAGCATCAGTGACTCATCGGTTCGTCGGCGGTATCACTCCTCGTCTTGCTGTGTCTGGCGCAGCAAAACGGGAAGTCAGCTACAAGATGGGTTCCATACGACGAGACGTTTTCGAAATACTTTATTTTTCACAACTATGCATTTTCTTGAAATAATCGGGATCCATTTCTTTCCAATAATTGTAAATCAAAACATCCTATCACAACTTTTCATAAAATTTTCTAAATATGACCTTCCTCAGCAGAAGATACATAGTATATTATCCGATTTTGTCACAAAGTTGACAACCTGTCCTTTGATTCAGAATACTTAACCTAATTTAAGGCATCGTTTTTATTTTTATTAAATTAATAAATCATCTCGTATCTACAATATAATAATGTTTCAATTGCTTTGACTAGTTTCGTGATTGTATGGATCATTCCGGCGATTTCTCAGTTCACATCGTAATAAAAATATAATACTCGTCTATTTACACGCGGTACGCGGTTGGAATATTTCTCGCTTGTGGCAACCTGGCTACAGCTCGGTGGTGATCTCATCCTGCGGTCGAAAACCAAGTTTGAAAAACTCATCCTGCAGCCACAGGGAGCTATCGTTGATGCCTGACGTTGACAGGTACGACCGGACGTGATCGAACGTATCCCCGAACGGGTTACTGGAGTTGCCTCCGTCGGCTTGCGAACACGACGATCGCTCGTCGAGATCGTGTAAACTGATGAGCGAACCGAGAAAGTGGTTCCGCTGCTTGGATGCCGATTCCGGATGCAGCAGGTTTCGTTGATTTTTGGCACTGAGGCTGGGCGAGGCATCACTCTCGTTGATGGCCGTTGTGCTGCCGCTGAATTTGGATTTGAAAGTGGAATGCACGCTTGTTCCGAGGCGAGGATCCGAAGCGGACGATGGAATGGATGGCTGCTGAAGGAACTCAATCAGCTGGGTCAATTCTGGTTTGTACCGATCCAGAACCTTTTCGGCCCAAACGTATAGTCGCTGCCAATCGTGCGGAGGCGAGCTGATCAGTTCGACCGGCTTATTGAGCAGAATAAGAATTTTGGCAAGATCTCGAACCACGGGATGATACGTGGCAGCTCCGGAGCTATCACCCGCGAGGTGCAGCTTCCGAATCTGCCGTCTGGTGTCGTTCAACATCTGAAGAAAATATTCCGCTTGTGGGCGCAGCTCGTCCAGCTGTTTGAGAAATTCCAATCGATCGATGTTCTCATCGATGAATGTTTCTCGGTACTTTTTTCGCTTCTGCTTGCGCCGAATAACGGCCATGGCAGCGATGATGAGAACGATGCACAGCACAGCACCGGCAGCAATTCCAACAACGGCTGCCATAAAGGAGCCGGAGAATCCCACCGGGTAGCAAACGCGGCCCATAAATTCGGATGTGGTTGACCACTTGGCGACGTACCCACCGGGGCAGTCACTAACGCAATCCCTCGTATCGAATTGGATCAGCTCGGTGCATTTGGTACAACCACGTTCGTTGCACCGGACGCAGGCCGGGTGCAGCAGGGAACAGTCTGTAACAAAATAAAGAGAAAATGGGAATTAATTTCAATATCTATTAACTAATATTACGTGGATTGATTTGGAATAATAAAGCGGATACAAATATTCTTCTACTTCCTTCCCCTTCAACCGAGCCTTCAACTTCCCAAAAATACGGAGAAAAAAAACTTTTGAACGATTTCCGTTTCTATCAATTTTAAGCATTTTATACGATAGAGTAGAACATTGGAACTTAAGGTGATTATACAATCAAGCCATGTGGTGAATTTCAAATTCACCACACGATTTTCTACTCCTATTATCAAAAGTTCAAATCCAGCGTAATAGTTTTCGTACAATGCTGAAATTAAAGTCGATTGTTTATCATGAGTAAACAAACGATCTACGGATGTTTCATCGCCATGGGCATTGTGGTTCTCTTAATTCGTGCTCTTGAAAAATCACTAGAAAAAGCACGTGGTTTCCAAGATGGCCGATTTGTGGCTTTGTTGTATAACCACCTTAAGTTGGAACAAATTTGCCCGTGGATTAATTTGGTTGCATCTCCAAATATTTTGCAAACTTGTTTAAAGGCTGTTTACAAATTACGTAACGCGGGAGGGGAGTGCCTTACGAATTCATACAAAAAAATAAACCTTTCTTATAAAATTTTTTATTCAATTCAGCGTTACATAATTTGTGAACGAACCCAGGCAGCTCCAGTCTTCATGACTGGTGCTCTCATTTACATTCACTCTCATATCGATCCCAACCCAAGATATTGCCTTCGACTCCCTCCTGGCCACCGCACCGTAAAGTTTGAGGGGCATTCAAAGACCTGGTCGTTTTGAGGTGATGGTTAGACCCACTGCAAAGGAGCATCGGAATCCCATTGGAATTCATTTCGGGAACTCCTTTGGAATTCATACATCGGATGGCTGTTTCTTGAAGAATTCATTCAGTTGCTTTTCGAAAGTCTCGGATAAATATTTCTTTTGTCTATATCGGTGAGTAACGGACTTGTCACGCCCCCACTGGCATCCACGGACCCACGCCTGTTCCATCCAAGGGTCGTGAGTCACCGCAAAGAAGCGATAATCTACGGTTTCTGTGGACTTCCTCCCTCATCGAAGTCTACCATACTCGACTATTCCATTTGTGGCGACGCCCGACTTCCAGAACATCGACTGTCTGAATTCTAAGTTCTGCGACGAACAATCTCTTCATAGCTGTTCTAGTCGGTCTTTGTTGATTCGCGTGGTCGGATCTCGCCAATTAGAAGATAATAGTTAGATGCGATGTCAGCACTGCGTTTATTCTGGACACCAAAAAAACTCTGTCTCCATTTTAGGCTGATCTATTTCCAATCTTCATAAAGCGAGCAAGAACCAGAGCAGTCAAATTCTAGTGCTGCCAATTGTATGCAACTCAACAGAAGTAGGTCAAAAGCTTCTGCATACGAACTACACTGAGTTTGCTGCAGAGTTCGGGACACTGTATTTGTTGCAGAGTTGCGGGGGGCAGCAGAGACTACTTCCAAGGGCTTGACGACCCCTCCAGGGCGGTCTGCGAGTCAGGGAGAACTGCCTATGACGTGGTGGGGTTTAACAGAGGGCTCTGCTAAATTCCTCCCAAAAAAACACAAGTGTCCGAAGCAGACTCTATCAAAGCGACTGTGTGCCGCTTCAAAAGCACAAGCCCAGGGAGTGCCATCGGCACATCAGGGTTGAACCCAGTAAGTTCCTGATTATTTACTGTAAGTTTCTGATTATGGTATACTGGTTGGACTGGTTGGATATTGGACTTGGATTCTGGATATTGGAATATTGTGAAAGCGAGGGCTGTTAGTCTGGTTATTCTATTATCGACCTGAAACGGCGAATGGGCTAATGGTCAGGCTGTCTTCAGTCCCATAAAACCGTGGCGGGCCTAGTAGCTAGCGGTACAATTTTGCCGCTCAGTTGCCAGCTGAGTGGGAGTAGGCTCAGATGCTCTTTCCTGACTATAGCGCCGATCTGGCTCTGAACACGAAAGTATCAACTCTCGCATGGCCTCCCTGCATGCCGCAAGGTACCAGCAGGATTCGAAAGCAGCCGCAAGGGGGATCCAATAGATATGGAGTCTACCAAAATCACAAAATCAACAAACGAAGGAGGAGTGGCGACTTTCGGCAAGGAGAATCCTTTCGCCAGATGCAGCGGCCTTGAGAGGTCTTCCCAAAGATCGCCGAGGGAACGCGATGGGTGGTCTGAGGAGGTGCCGGTTGAAGTGAAGATGGACGGCCTCACCCTGACCTGAGTCATCAATTCGATGATGGCGAACCACGAGGAACGCGGTGGCCAGACGATGGAGGTGATCACGGATGTCTCAGACGTGATCATGTCGTTTCTGGACAACCGTGTTAATTACAGCAAGGACCTCAAACTTGCTGTACAGGCGCTCTGTGCCCTTGTAGTGGAGGCCAAGTCCGAGTGGAGGACCCTACTAGAGGCCAGCAAAAGTGGAGCGCAGGATGGACGGTGGAGCCAGAATGGAAGGTTCATGAGGGGCATACCTCCAGCGATCATCAGGAAATTCGTTTTATGGTCCGGTATACCCCCTTCGCAACCACAAGGCGGATCGGCAAAATCGATCTAGGATGGCGCACCTTGCAGTCGAACCCAGAACTCTTGGAGAAATCACTACGATGAGAGAGAAGAACAACGGGATTAAGTGGCGATGAGTTAATCGATGTACTAATTCGTGCATGCGATGTGACGATCCCTAGGAGGGCCAAACCTCCCGGAAATCGACCTGCGTACTGATGGACAGACAAAATTGCAGAATCGTAGAACCTGTCTTCGAGCTAAGAGAAGGTTGCGACGTGCCAGAACGAACGCTGAAAAGGTCGAGAGACGCCGCACACTGGGGCAGCCTTGTCCAAACATGGAAAAAATCTCTCAGTCATTGGAATAATTAAATGACCATAGGTGTCTTCAGCGTAATTTTAATATACATTAATGCCGACATTTCGATCAATAATTACAATTTTAAGCGATATTCACATAAAAGTCCCGTACGCCAAATCGATCAAACAGCGTTTTAAAATTAATTTCTTCAAAGAAGTTGTTTGTCATTAATTTCGATGAACCTTGTTGAAAATTGCAGAGCCTTCGTGATGATTTTTTTTTTTGCATATTTCGAAAGAACGATCCATCAATGAAATTTGATTAGTAATTGAATGATACATGCTAATATCATCTTCAAACTTGGACGTACATGTTCATGATAGCATTAGAGGCGAAAGTATAGAATTGATAGTTCCGTTAGGATACGGCAGGCATGAAGAATGTTTTATAAGTCGATTTGAAAGCGAGCGGAGGCAATATTTGTGATGGCATATATCGCACGACTTCCTTCTATAAAGCTCCCGTATGAAGGGAGGAAGAATGCAGGAGCTTGGCAGGAAGGTCGTGCACCATTAAATCGTTAACTTCACGTAGAAGTAACACACAAATCATTAATTTAGTAGTAATTGAACTTTATCAGCATTTTTACTGTTTAATATTATTTAAAATTAAGGATAATGACAAAATACACGATTCGTGATGGTGATCCAGTTAGAAAAAAAAAATTTCAGGCGATTAATCGCGAAAAAAGGGCAAATTTATAGTATTTTTACATATGTCGTTTATGCGATGGGGCAGAGTCGGGCAGGCGTTTTTATCGACAATGGACAGAAAAACTCACGCCATTTCATGCAAATCTCGCGCTTAGTTTCATAGGGGCGTAACTGTATTGATCAATTTCTCTTCGTCGATGTTTTCTTTTTATATTGTACCAAATTGCGCTAGTTTGTCGATGATTTAATGGTATGGTGTGATAAAGGATGATTTATCTGCACCAGAATCAATAATCACGGTTGTAGCTTTGAAACAATTGTTATTAACAAAATATAAAATCGATTAAGAGAATTGATCAATACAGTTAGCCTCTATAACTAAGTCGAAAACTCTTCAAAGACATGATTTCCGATGATTTTCAAAATTGATTTTACTGAAGATCATTTCGAATGCTAATAAAAATACCTCCTAATGATTTTCAGATTAGTCAGTATGTAGAAATAATTGAACAACATGATAAAATTAACAAAATGAAAATACTTATAAATATCTTACTTTTTTACTTATGAATAATCCTGTACACCTCCTGCAAAGGGCCGACTTGAAAGATCTCCATCAGGCGTTGCCGGCTATCGCTTTAACCTGTTGCCAGGTTAGATTTCGTCGCTTCTTTATTTCTTTATTGAGGCTTCGTCAAGAGCCTCTGGGTCCCCTCTGCTGCGATGTCCCGCTGGGTTCCAGTCTAATGCTTGTTTGCAGATTTCGTTTCCGCCCCTACGTAGAGTGTGGACCCAGCCCCACTTCGATCCGAATTTCTGTTGCTATCGGCCTCTGGTAACAACGACGATGGAGCTCGTTGTTTGAAATCCAGTTGTGAGGCCCCAGGCCCGAATTATATACCACAGGCATCTGTTAATGAACACCTGCAGCCGTTGAATGTTCTCCACTGATACACGCCATATTTCGCTAGCGTATAATAGCATAGATTTCACATTAGAGTTGAAAATTCGTATTTGGTGCGTTCACTTATCTGCCTGTTTTTCCAGATATTTCTTAAACTCGCAAAGGTAGCCCTTGCTTTGTTGATCCGTGAGCCTATGTCGATCTTGGTACCGCCGTCTGACGCCCTTTTATCTACCAAGATGTTGGAAGCTTTCAACATTCTCCACTGGTTGCCCGGCTACTGTGAAACTGGAAGAATCACCGTGTTTACATCCAACGATTTGGTTTTGTTGACGATATGAAACCTGCAAGTGGAGTGCTCGGCAAGGTCGTTGAGCTCACTCTGCATGCCAGAGCGCCGTTGCGCGAGTTGACAACGTCATCAGCCAATTCAAAGTCGTTTAGGTGCTCCATGGTTGGGCTGCCATAACAGCCCGCGGTTTGGATCACGGTACAATCGCATCTCCAGAATCTCGTCGATTACGATGAGGAACAGTAACTGTGATAGAATACATCCTTGCCTCACAGCTACGACCCGGATAGGGTCGGACAAAACCATTGTGCAGCACTCTACACGAGAAGGCCTCGTACTGTGCCTCGATGAGGCCGATGATTTTCTCAGGAGGGGTAAGACGCAAGGGGTTGCGTCTCAGGGCGCCCCATATATTCTCGTGATTGAGACGGTCGAAAGCTTTTTTGTAGTCAATGAATACCAAGTAAAGGGACTCTTGAAATTCGTTGACCTGCTCCAGAATTATGCGGAGCGTGACAATATGTCCACACAGGATCTTCGGCACGGAATCCGGACTGCTGCCGCCGGAGATTCGCATCGATCTTCTCCGAATCCAGGCGGATAATTTTGCATAAGAACTCTGAGAACGGTACACGCAATATAACCCTCACCAGTTATCGCATACAGTCAGGTCACCCTTTTGGGCACCTTCACTAAGACACCTTGCATCCAGTCGACCGGAAAGTTGCGGTGTTCCAGATATTGCTAAATAAACGATGCAGTAGTTGAGTTGATGGCATGGGGTCAGCTTTGAGCATCTCGGCTGATATGCGATCGATTTCTGGGGCTTTATTCGATTTCATGCTTTGGATGGCTGTTTGAATCTCTAGCAGTGATGGAGCTTCGGTATTGACGCGTGTTATATGTCGGATCCTAGGCAGATCATGCCGAGGTGGTTATTCGAAGTGCTCGAACCAGCGTTTCAGCTGGTCAGATGGGTCGGTCAATAACTGATCATTCGCGTCTTTCACAGACTTCGTTGCATTCATCTTCGCCCCGCTTAAGCGTCGTGAGATATCGTAGAGGCGAATGTCCCCGGTTGCGGCGACTCTCTTTCCTTCGTCGGCCAGAGAGTCTGCCCGCCTCGATTTCCCGTCGACATGAGCGTTTACTTCCTAAAGCGAAGTATCGTTGACGGGTTAAGACTTTGGCTCCTCTGGTTTTGATCGCCCTTTCGCGGCTTTGCTTCTCTTCGCTCCTCTATCTTCCTCCAGGTCTCATCGGTGATCCATTGTTTTCTCTGGGTGCGTAGTTCGCCCATATTGTTCTCGCGTGTGAAGGCATTCTTGATGGCGGTCCATTGGTCTCCATGCTGCCACCTTCCGGAATATCTACAGCACGCGTCGCCAGTTCTTCAACGAAGGACCGTTTCACCGCGGCATCTTCCAGTCGGCGTGTGTTGAATCGTCGTCAACTCTTTCCTCCTGCCGACAGATTCGCGCAATGCGCAGGCGTATTTTCCGATGAGGATGATGACCAGAAGCGATATCGGCACTACGTTTATTCCGTACATCAAGAAGGCTCCGTTTTCATTTCGGCTGATGCAGAAAATACGTATCGCTATTGATAAAAAAATCATGCCAGAACGGACGGTTTCGGGTGGTCTTTAAAAATAAAAATAGAATCTTATCAACTCATCGGAATTACCATATAATATTTTTTATGCATAGATAATGCAATCAAGAGTTTTTGAGAATATTTTTCTCCAGAACGCTTAGAACAGTTTGGATGACCTAGGATACCTAAAAAAAATATGTCAAGGCATTGTATTTTGCTTCTGTGCAAGATTTGACATAATATTATTAAAGAACAATCTGTGCATTAGATATGCGTAAAAAAGTCATCCTGAATGGATCAAAATCAGCTAAATTTTTTTTTTCATACAAATTCGATCGTTTTATGAAATTTTTAAAAGCTGAGTTTTTTAGTTCTAGCGAACACCTGAATTTTTGCCGAAGACAGAATGTTCATAATATTTATATTTAATGACAGTTTTGATAAATATCATAATTTTCATATGAATTTTAAAATTTAATTTATTCAATTTTAAAAATTAACCTTCTCGTTATTTTTGCAGTGAATGCTACCTTATGCTTCTTTCATATGCCACCTTCAAAAAATTTCATTGAACCAACTTTCTGAGATATCACATTTTAAGACTGCATAGTTTTTTTAATAAATTGCATACAGTGACCGGCATAATAATAAGCCCATTCGCCGTTTTTCATACAAAATGGTCAACTTTGAGATCTACAGGGATGGACAAAATAATTAGGAAAAATTTTGGGTAAAATTAGATGTGTTATACCTGATTTAGTTATAATCCGATTTTGACAATTCAGGCATGCCGAACTAGAAAATTAATGCAGTTTGACGGTATGTCCATGGATCCGACTATGGCCACCAGTTCGGAGATATTCAGTTTTTCGGAGTAGGTCCAAAACCTAAATTTGAGGTGGATATTAGCAGAAGTTGTGGTTAAAATTGAGTAATATTAGTAACCACAAATGAAGTAGGGCTCGCTGATTGGAACCATATTTGAGATTTGGAATCGGACCAGAACCAAGTGAGATATGGCCATTTTTTCGGTTCCGATCGATACTTATCAAAGGGTCAGGCCACAACTTCATTTGAATCTCATTTTTTGATAGATGGTCCACTATGATTTTATTCTAGAAGGCCTCTAATGTTATTTATTTATCATCAGACTAAGGCCGGAGTGGCCTGTGCTGCACATAAAAGACTTCTCCATTCAGCTCGGTTCTGGCTGCACTTCGCCGCAGTCTGCGGAGGGTCCGCAAGTCGTCCTCCACCTGATCGATCCACCTTGCCCGCTGTGCACTCGCCTTCTTGTTCCCGTCGGATCGTTGTCGAGAACCATTTTTCGGATTCTGTCCGACATTCTGGCTGTACCCGGCCCACCGCATCTTCCGATTTTCGCGGTGTGAACGTGGATGTTCTCCCAACAGCTGATGCAACTCGTGGTTCTCGCCTCCACTTCCGCCATCTGCACCCACCATAGATGGTACGCAACCTTTCCTTTCGAAAACTCCCGGTGCGCGTTGGTCCTCACGAGCATCGTCCAGGTCTCTGTCCGTAGAGAACTACCGGTCTTATAAGCGTTTTGTAGATGTCAGTTTGGTACGGCGGCAACTCTATTCGATCGAAGCGTCTTGCGGAGTCAAAGTACGTACGATTTCCAGCCACTATGCGTCTCCGAATTTCTCTGCTGGTATCGTTATCGCGGTCACCAGTGAGCCCAAGTACAGAATTCTTCAACCACTCGATTTCGTCACCACCGATAGAAACTCGTAGTGGGTGGCTCACATTGACCTCTCTTGAGCCTCTTCCTATCATGTACTTCGTCTTCGACGTGTTGACTAGTCCAATCCGTTTGCCCTTTTCAATCTGATGTAGGCCCCCATCCTCAAAATTACGTGCCATGATATCAATGTCGTCGGCGAAACCAAATAACTGGACGGACTTCGTGAAAATCGACCACTCATTGATCCCTGCCCTTCGTATCACTTCCTCCAAAGCGATGTTGAATAGCAGACACGAAAGACCATCACCTTGCCGTAACCCTCTACGGGTTTCGAAGGGACTCGAGAATGCCAAACTCGAACTACGCACATCACCCGATCCATCGTCGCCTTGATCAACCGTATCAGTTTATCCGAAAATCCGTTTTCGTGCATTAGCTGCCATAGCTGGTCCCGATCGATTGTATCATATGCGCTTTGAAATCGATAAATAGATGATGTGTGGGCACGTTGTATTCGCGGCATTTCTGCAATACCTGACGTATGGAACACCTGGTCTGTGGTGAGCGTTCACCCATAAATCCGCCTGGTACTGCCCCGAACTCTCTTGCAATTGGTGTAGTCGACGGCAAATTTGGAGAGTACCTTTAGGCGGCTTCAGCAATGTAGATTGCGCGTAGTTGCTACAATCCAGCTTATCGCCCTTTTGTAGATGGGACACGACACCTTCCATCCACTCCTGCGGCAGGCCTCTAATGTGTCAGAATGAAAAACCTTGAATAAACGATCCTGGATTCGCTGGGATGTCCCGGAACCTATAAATGGGACATTGTTTAACACAAATCAGTCATTCGACGGCTCTTTTTCATGGTTTTCAATCAGGAAGCGAAATATGAATATAAAATGTCATTAACGGCTCTGACCGCTTCGGATCTGGATTCAGGAACCTGTGAGGACATTTAGTTTCAAAACGTTCGACTGCTCTTTTTCATGTTTTCGATAAAGTATGAATATAAAATGGTCCATTGAGCTCTGACCGCTTCCAGGACCTACGTTGCCTCGAAGAACCTGTGAAGAGGACATTTTATTTTAGCACCAAACCAGTCATTCGACTGCTCTTTTTCTTGGTTTTCGATCAGGAAGCAAAGTATGCATATAAAATGGTCTATGTCGGCTCGCTTCTTCCAGTACCTACGGATTGGCAGGAACCCGTGGAAGGGACATTTTAGTTTACATCAAACCCATTCAAAGGCTCTTTTCTATTTCGCCAGGAAGCGACTATGAATTAAAATATATGACGCTCTGACCCTTCAGGACCTG
Source organism: Armigeres subalbatus (assembly GCF_024139115.2). Classification (NCBI taxonomy): domain Eukaryota; kingdom Metazoa; phylum Arthropoda; class Insecta; order Diptera; family Culicidae; genus Armigeres; species Armigeres subalbatus. The sequence goes on along the minus strand of NC_085139.1, from coordinate 103,384,141 downwards.
ATTGCCCCGAACCTGGGAATGAGGACATTTGAGTTTTAGCACTAAAACCAGTCTTCGATTTTCGATCAGGAAGCGAAGTATGAATATAAAATTTCATTGCGGCTCGACCGCTTCAAGACCACAGTTGCTCCTGGAGATCTGTAAGGGGACATTTATTTTAAGCATCTAACAGTCATTCGACGGCTCTTTTCTTGTGGTTTCGATTAGGAATGGAAAATGAATATAAAAGGACATTGGGCTCTGACCCTTTCTGAGACCTGAATTGGCCGGAAACTGTGGAAGGGACATTTTAGTTTAGCACCAAAACTAGTCATACAACGGCTCTTTTTCATGGCTTTGGATCACAAGCGAAGTATGAAGTAGGCTGGTTCCGTGAGCTATCCATGGGTCAGAAAACGGTCAGAGCCGTCAATGGTCCATTTCTTGTTCATACTTCATTCGTTGAAATCCATGAAAAGAGCTGTCCAATGATTGGTTTTGTGCTAAAACTAAAATGTTCCCTTCCACTGTTCTCCGGGGCAATCAATGAAGTGCTGAAGCGGTCAGATCCATTAATGGTCCAATTTAAATTCATACTTCCTCTGATAAAAATCAAAAGAAAGCTCGAGTTATTAGTTTTGGTGCTGCAACTGTTCCTTTCCACAGGTTTCCTGGGCCAATCTGTAGGTCCAGAAAGTGAGAGCCCTCAATGGTCTTTATTTCATAATTTGCTTATATAAAGAAGAGCTGTCGAATGATTGATTTTGGTGTTAACTAAAATGTCCCCTTCCAGGTCGAGGCAATCAGAGTCCTGGAAGCTCAATGATGTCATGATCCTTTTATTACACGCTTCCTGATCGAACCTATAAAAGAGCCGTCGAATAACTGATTTAGTGCTAAAACTTATATGTCCTTCCACAGGTTCGTCAATCCTTGGTCCTGGAAGCGAGTCAGAGCCATCGGAAGTTTTGGTGGTAAAACAAAATCAGTCCAGAGCCATCAATAATCATTTTATTTATCACTTTCCTGATCGAAACCATGAAATGAAACCTCAAATGATGGTTTTGGTGCTACTAAATGTCCTTCCACAGGTTCCCGGGCCAATCCGTAGTCCTAGAAGCGGTCAGAACCGTTAATGGACCATTTTATATTCATACTTCGCTTCCTGATCAAAAACCATGAAAAAAGAGCCGTCGAATGACTGATTTTGGTGGTAAAACTAAAATGTCCCCTGAATTGTCAAAATCGGATTATAACTAAGATAGGTACAACACATCTAATTTTACCCAAAATTTGCCTATCCTAATTATTTTGTCCATCCCCTGTAGATCTGCGTGTGAACCAATTTTGCTGAAAATTTTACCAAATCTTATACCTAATTTTGAATCAACTGTTGGATGCGGCTTCTTCAATTTCAATGGTTGCTTAGGTGCGATACACAATTCGAAAGAAAATGAAAGTCACTGCTGTTCTCGCTGCTAACTACTGTAGCCCTTTATGGTCTATCGTAATCGCTGTCTGATCTTTGGGGTTAGATTCGATCTATTCCGGCATGGCACTGCAACCGGAGACGAGAATCAGATGCAACTGAGTCCATGACTAGTTGGTAGTAACGACTTGTTACTTATTTTATTTGCCGATCTTTAATGTGAGGGAGAAAATAGCAGGTAAGCTCACTTGAACAGTAACTGTTCATGCCAAAGCAGTCTCATAACTCAGAATATTGTCGAGCTTTTGGAAACTCTTTAAGCAACAATGAAAACGGACCGTTCTGTATTTGTTTCGATTTCTATTATTAAGCCAACGTTTAAGCAGATCAACGAGATTTAATTGCGCATGCAGATGTAAACCGGGCAGATTACTGGATTACCAGGGCATTTCTCTCATTCGGTCAGAATTCTGTCAAACCACGCTCCAAGAATTATGTTTTGCCTTTCTTGTACAAAAAGGTGTGCCGAAACGCTATTATTTCACTCCAAAATCAGACCTTATATATGTCTGAGACCCATGATGTTACATCAATTGACAAGCTCGTAAAAAATGTCTGTCTGTCCGTGTGTATGTGTGTCTGTGCGTATGTACGTGTGTGTAAACACGAACAGATTAGCCAACTTTTCATATAGTACAAGTTGCATTCGATTTGCGATCGGTCATTGCGTTTAAAAGTTATGAAGAAAATGGAGTATCGAACCATACAAGGTTGGGTGGTTTATTCGCTAAAAAGCGTTAGCAAACGCCGTAAGGTAGGCCATTTTTTAGATATGTACCACACCAAGGCGAAACCAAACGGTTGAATCGAGAAAGGCATCATCACCGCTAGGTGGATTTATCAGGGTTTTTTGTATGGTAACATCTCTCTTATGATTTGCATACCAAGGAGATCTGTCATACTTAACACCATCAGTGGTCTTCTTCATCTTCCAACTTGGATTCGTCTATATGGATTCCACTGTCAACCCATGCTCTATGTTCGCGTAAATAAATTAACTGTCGATAAATAAGCACAGTGACACATTTTAATATATTTGTATTTGTTTTCATAGAATTATTCAAATAGGTTGAGGCAGAGAATTTCACGATGGGAATGAACTCGGCAAACATCATTGTATTTAACTGGCGTCATTAAGTTCATCGTTTTGAACCATCCATTGAAGCATAATTATTTTCTACTGCCTACATACAGTTTCAAGCTCTGAAGAATGACTAACGAAAATAAACATTGAACACACTTCAAAAGAAGGATTGTTTATCTTTAGCACCAGCCAAAAAGCTAAATAGAGACGACCCCGCACAGTGATCAATCACAATACAAGTGGTTAAAAGTCAATGTTTTCAACGTTGCGCATCTGGTAGAAACGATTGTTTTTGTCAATCAATAATTAATTTGAATACTTTATGAAAGTCTTTTGCTTTTCGTGCTTTTCAAATGTTGGTCATGTTTTGTTGTAGGGCCAAATCAAGTACCTGGATAAAAGAAGTGGCGCAATTCCCGCCATTTTAGAACTCGATTGGGCCAACATGCACTGTACGGAACCTTAGGGCCAAAATGCACTGTACGGAATCTTTGAACATGCGTGGAGGGTGAAACGCCTGTCATCTGCGGTACAATGGCACTCTATGGCCCATGTACCCCGGTTCATGATGCGCATAATTGAAGTATTTTGAAAATTGTAAATCAAACAAGTGAAAATACATTTATTGTTTTTTTTTTTTTTTTTTTTTGTGTCTTTATTAAAGAGACTTTCAGCCCGAGGCTGGCTCTCGTCTCCGGCGAGAGAAACATTTATTGTTATTGTTTATGAGCCTCTTTATTTAAATTCCTACCGCAGTGATTGTTTCAGCAACTCATCATTGAGTCGAACCGAGAATATTGTATTGTAAAAACATTATCACTCAGTGGCGTAGCCACGGGGGTGGTTTTGGGGTTAAAACCCCCCCCAGAGACAAAATTTTTGGAAGAAATTTTTTTTTCGAAAAAAAAATGTTCAGAAAACCCCCCCCAGACCAATTTTCTGGCTACGCCACTGTTATCACTTATTAATGAACCGTTGTTGTTCTTACTTCGCACTTGCTCGCGAAGAAAACAATGAGATGCGCATCACCTACAAATAGTACAAACGGTATAACTGGATAGGAGTGTATTTATTTGGCCTTGTTCAATACTTGCTTATGTTTGATGTTCTTCAGTTTTTTTGCTTGATTACCCAGTTAATTATATTCCACAGTAGGAAGACATGGAATAACGAAATCGTTTTACCTTATAATCTGCAAAATGAGAAATCTGTAGACAATGTCAATGTCCGGCGATATTTTTTCGTTTCAACGAGGTCATACTATCACACTGTAGAATGCATTCTCCAGGTGGTTCAAAGCCGATTGATTACCCTATCGCTGGTTGAACCGTGATATTTCGAATGGTGTTGTGCAATAAGTTGCACTTCATCGATGTCGATGCCGGTCCAGTCAATCTGTCGACAGCAGCCGCGCAATGCAATGGTCGAATGCGACTATCGTGTCGTGATGATATCACCCTCAACAACACGAAACGAAACAACAGCAACAACAACAACGGTGGCTATAAGGTACAGCTGATGCCTTGTAAACAACAATTACGAAGCCGTATCGTATGCACGGCCGGGATGCCAATGAGGAACACGCGGACGAACCGGTTCTCGGCTACTTCACATTGTCCGCGAAATGATCTCAGTTTCGTGGAACTGCGCAACTTAACATTGCTGCGGCAAAAGAATCACTGCAACGAGAACACCGAAACAAGCGGGTTGAATACTCCGTCCATTGACAGGTTCGTGTCTCTCCGCCGGTATAATGAGCATAGGTCGAGACCACGATAAATAAATCACCGCAACCGGTGTGTTGTTCTGGACTATGACAGTTCGGTCTGGATAGCCTCCATAACTAACTGACGTAGCTGCAGTTTGCAGCATGTGAGAAGGATTTTTTTTTCGAGAACATATCCAATGGAAACAAACACTTAATTTTTACGGTTATCTGTGCGAACAACATGCTTTTTAGTGATATGGAAATTCCAAACTTAGACTTAGACTTACGTTTTCATGATAGATTTAGAGGCGAAAGTATTGATTTGATAGCTCCGACGACAGGCATGAAGAATTTTTTTATAGTAGTGGATTTTTAAAACAAGCGGTGGGCAATTTTGGTGACAATATAGTCGAATGACCTTCCTTCTGCCAAGCTTTTATTTTAAGAGGAAGTGAAGAGTATCAGCGTGGAAACATAGTCTCCCCCGATTATGGTACATATTTTGACCTCAACCATAAAAGCTTTATATGTCTGTATGCACTCATTCAATCCACATTTTTAATTAGGAGGTTGTATTTATTCAGACTATCGCTGTTAAGGCACAAAGTTCAGTCCAGTGTATAGTCGATGACTCGAAAAGATAGTACAAATAATTGTTTATTATCCATACGCCATCTTATCCAGTTTCATGTTATTAATTATACACCCAGTCGTTTACTCTTCCATTCATCATAAGACTAACGATGAGCTGAATGCGAGTGATTTTTTTCACACATTACTGTTTACATTCGCGCTATCTTTAAACAAGATATCGTCCTCAGCAAGAGAGGAACTGAATGAATTGAGGCAGATGCTTCTGATGCTGATCTTGCTGATATGTCAGTGGGGTGCACTAACTTCATTCATCTGCACTCTTATTAAACACTGCTCAAACGATGTTTTTCGGAATGATTTATGACTTGTGTTTGCGTCACTTCTTTTACGTTTGTGCTGTGTCAACCAACGCAACCTAACTTGTAAGATCAATGAACTTTGAGGAATAAACTTTGGTAAATCATGATCATGGCAGAGAGGTTGGTTCTGCCGCACTTTCAATAGTTTTATCCAATGATATTCAACTTCTACATTTAAAAACTAAAATTATTTTACCTCTTCGAAATTAGTTTGTTTCAGAATAAAAAAGAAAACATTTTACAGAAATTTCATTCCCCATTTGTAATGAGAAGCCATGAAAACGTGACAGAGAAAGCATCATAATCTCTGAAATATATTTCCAAAGAAGAATGAATGATGGTTGACTATGAGCTTTAACGAGAAGACAAATGCATAATCCTACAGGTTAGGAATTTCAGCCATTTCAATTTGTAACCTATAACTCGAAATTTCCATTCCCGCGTGAGGACATTTTTCCGTTTGTAGACCATAGAACAGCCACAAATGTTTATTGATTTCCTGCCGTCGCTTTATTGGCCATTATCGATCGTCGTTCGTTGTATCGTCGTCATCCTCAAATCGCTTCCAAATACCCACCGTGACTGTTCTTAGCCGCCACGTGTGCGATCGTAAACTAGGTAATTCGAAGAAGCCCTGTGCGTTGTTATCCGCAGTCCCTCCCAGCAAACCCGAGATAATGCCTACATTTCCATTAAAATCGGTTAAATGATGCGCGACACCGACTGCCTACTGTTTTGACGGGTGTTTGGATGCGTCGTTATAGATTGATTGAAATATGTTAATGGTGGAATGTATAAAAGAGTTCCAACTTCATAGGCCTCTTGCACGACTTTATAGCGCTATGGACGTCATCTTGGTTACGGTGACGCCGACTTAATCGATCGCGTGCCGGTTGATTGAAATTTACATTACTATAAGTGTACTTATTTGAATCGACGTATGGGCCGGTTAGAGCAAAGACAAATAATATTTTTCAATTCACCTTGTGAAAAGAAAAATGGAAGTTATATTCAGACGGCCGCCAGTTGAACGATGTAAAGAGTGAAATAATGATTTTGAAATTCTTAATATGCTTACTGACGCTGAACTAAGGCTGCTGTGACCGCTATCGATGTCATAGTTCTTCATTACAGTCATCAGGTGTTAAATACGGATTTTCTGTATGAATAATTATTAGAGAACGAAAATGTACGATATGAGTTCTCTGCTGTTTTGTAATTTGGAGAATATTCCTTCGAGTTTCTATTGTGTTTATCAAAGATCGATTTACAGTCAAACCTCCATGAGTCGATATTGAAGGACCATCGACTCATGAAATATCAGATTGGAAAGGAAATCTTTGGAAAGCTCTTTGGAGGGACCATCACAGTAACCCAGAAAATATTTTTGATATGGAGTAATTTGCTTCCATGAGTCGATATCGAGTCATAGAACATCGACTCATGGAGGTTTGACTGTATTTACAATTATGTGCATTTTCTATCACTGAAAGCAGCAAAACCAAAGTCAGAATTGTCGTAGAAAATAAGCGTTGGACACTTGCAAACAAATGGCGTGTTCACGCCTCAAGAAACGAACACTGAATGATCTTCATTTCTTAGTATGGTGGCATTTCAAATGCCTACTACGATAGGTTGAATTCAATGGGATTGTATAAACTCGTCTTATGACAAGTCCAATCCAAATCCAAATTCAATCCAATCCAAATTCAATCCAAATCCAATCCAAATTCAATCTAAATTCAATCTACATCCTCAAATCCAATCCAAATCCAATTCAAATCGAATCCAAATCCAATCCAAATCCGATCCAAATCCAATCCAAATCCAATCAAAATCCATGTCCAATCCAAATCCAAACCAAATCTAATCTAAATCCAATCCAAATTCAATCTAAATCCAATCCAAATTCAATACAAATCCAAACCGAATCCAATCCAAATCCAATCTAAATCCAATCCAAATTTAATCCAAACCCAACCAAATCCAATCCAAATTCAATCAAAATCCAATCCAAATTCAATCTAAATCCAATCAAATCGAATCCAATTCAAATCCAATCAATTCAAATCAATCCAAATCAATCAATTCAATCAATCCAAACCGAATCTAAATCAATCAAATCAATCCAAATCAATCAAATCCAATCAAATCCAATCAAAACCAATCCAAATCCAATACAAATCCAAATCCAAACCGAATCCAATCTAAATCCAATCCAAATTCAATCTGAATCCAATCCAAATCCAATGTAAATCCAATACAAATCCAATCCAAATCAAATTTAAATCCAATCCGAATCCAATCCAAATCTAATCCAAATCCAAGCAAAATCCAATCCAAATCTAATCCAAAACCAATACAAATCCAATCCGACATCCAATACAAATTCCATCCAAATACAATCCAATCCGAATCAAATCCAAATCCAATCCAAATCGAATCTAAATCCAATCCAAATCTAATCAAAATTCAATTCAAATCCAAATCGAATCCATTCCAAATACAATCCAAATCCAATCCGAAATCCAATCCAAATCCCATCCAAACTCAATCCAATCCAATCTGAAATAAAAATTGTTCCGATTTTTCACACTACTTTATCACCAAAATTACCAAGGGGTGATAAAATCGGATTTACTGTACCAAAGAGGGTTCAGACAAAGTGTGTAATGTTCAATAACTGCCTTCATTACGGAGCCCACGAGGTTCATAGACTTCTTGGAGCCCAAGACAACAACAAGAACTCTTGGAATACAAACATATACCAAGATGGGGTCACAAAACTTTTTTATTCTTCGATAACAGCCTCCATTACGGAGATTGGTCCGAAGACCTTGACTCTATGGTTCGTAGACTACCTGGAGCCCGACAACAACGCAATACGTAACTTCTAG